>NC_137789.1:17681046-17953083 GCF_963383645.1 Muscardinus avellanarius | reverse complement strand
AAAGTAAAACAGTATTTTTTTGTTTGGGAAGTCTTTTCAAAGGTTTTTCACTTCTGCAGAGCACTCCTGACAGCCTGACAGCCTTTGCCCTGGTCAGGAGGGAAATAGAGTGTGAAAATCACAGAAGAGCCTTTGGGGAGCATGAGCCCTACCCTTGCTTCCTAGAAGAGAAGACAGACCCAGGAAGGTCAAATGCCTTCTTTAAGGTCATCAGTAGTTGGAGGCCAAAGTCAGAACTTTAACTTGGGTCTATCGTACCCACTTTTTCCTGCACATAGGGTGGTGGCTAATGTAGCTATCTCCCTAGTATGCATGTGTGCTGGTTCTCCATGTTCCCTCCCTCTGGGTCCCATCCCTTTTGTAGGGTTAGATAATTATATTTATAAAAGATGATTTCTCCTGTTCAGCATGTTGGTTTTCTATAGGAAGGGTCACAAAATAAATGCCCTTTCAATTTTGTTACTAACAGCATGCTTCCCCTCCTAAGTGTTTATTTTCCATTTGAAAAGCAATCAGACATCTTTGAAAGCTCCAGATACACTGGCATGCAGGTTGGCTATATTTCTTATTGCTACTCTCTTGTTTTAAATTTACTTTTGAGATCTTTATTTATTTATTTATTTATTTATTTTTGTTTGTTTGTTTTTTGGTGGTACTGGGGTTCCTGGAAGACCTTCTACCTCCGGGCTACACTCCCAGACCTATTTTTACATCTTTATTTGGAAACAGGGTCTCCTAAGCCAGCGCGCGCGGCTGGCTTCGAACCTGCGCGATCCTCCCCTCCTGTCTCTGCCTCCCAAGTGCGGGGATTACAAGCATGCGCCACCACGCCCGGCCTTGAGATCTCTATTTAGTGATAGCCTTTCTTAACCTGATCCCCCCAAAAAAATCAAGCTTACATTTTTGAATCTGAGGGAAAAAAAGAAACATCATATAGAAAGAAAATATGAAAGCTTACACTTTCCTCCTGGAAAAAAATAGGTGTAGACATGCATTATATTCACACCCATGAGCTGCAGCTAAATAGGTCCTCAAATATGGTGATGATCATATTTTTACAGTTGAACTCTGTTGGAACCACTTCCATTCTAGATCTCTCATTTTCCAGGGGCTTGTTCCCTCATAAGAGTCTACAGGCTCTATGAGAAATTAATTTATATTTGTCATATTGATTGTTGGGTGTATTTTCACTCTTAAATTTTGAGGGCTAATTTTAATTAACAACCCCTGGCAGGGATAATGGACAAACCAACTGTTAGTTTCCTCACTCATTCTATCCCCAGCTCTCCTATTCTGCCCTTCCCCAGCATAAGTCTGACCCCACCAGTGGACACCAGCAGGCGCCTTTGCTTGTTTTCAAGTGTGACCGCTCTAAGGCCCCATTTTGCCCTGCATCAAGCGTCCCTCTACAGTTAGCAGTTTAAGTGCTGATTCCTGAGTCCAAAGGCAATGAAGTAGCATTGTCCAAACCCAACCTCACCCAAGAGAGAATGTGGCAGTGTCCGTAGACGGCAAAGGTCATTTACCCAACAGCTTTAACTCAGCAAATATGCACTAACTGCCAGGGATGTAGCAGTGAATAAAGCAGGCAGCCCTACCCGTTGGAATGGCATTCCTGTGGCTCCTCAGATAAGCAGCAAAGCAGACTTATTGCTTCAGATCCATTCAGATGGAAAATAAGCACTTTCAAACAGAAAATAAACACTTGCTTCTGGAGAAATATGGACCGAGGCTCTTGGGAGCAGGCCTGGGGAAGAGGCAGAAGGCAGCACAACCAAATAGTTCTTAAAGAAACTTAAAGGCCCATGTATACACATACATATGAAAATACCTTAATTTTCTCTTTTACTTGCAAGAAAAATAGAGCAGAACTATGCCATCACTTAAACGTATTGATCTTAATCATTACTGTCTTAGTCCTCCTTATCATCCTCTACCATGTGTTGGGCATTTGTATACCAAGCACTACACAAGGCATATACAGTCACATCATTAATCCTCATGACCCTTTAAACAGGTATCATTTGTAACCACTTTAGGTCTGAGGCTCAAAAGGGGTTTGTCCCAAGGCCACAGAGCTAGGAAGAGGCAGATCTAAGAATTCAAACTCAGGGTTGCCTGGCTCCCAGCTCATGCTCCCAACCACAATGTAGCCCTATTTGGAGATCCTTTGGAATAAATGAGGAGCCTTTAGTTTTCCTTTTCCCTTTCAGTCTACCCTGGATGATTTTAACTGGGCTCAGTGTGCAAGGAGGCATTCCTAAGATAGCCTTGGGCCAGGAAGTGCCCAAGATGACCCTCTTAGGGTTTCCCCTGAGTGGATCCCACCACTCCCCAAACCTGTGGAACTGGGAGAAGAGCTTGATAGAAGAAGAGAGGGAAACACTGATGCTGACATCTTTATGAAAACGATTTGTGCAATTGCACTGATGTGTCAGAGCCAAATAAATAGCAATCAGGGGACAGAAACTTATTTCTCTTGTGCCCTAGGGGAAGCCGGAGTATTTGGGTTCCACCGTGGCTGCTCCAGTTGTGAAGCTAGCTGACCAGGACTATGAGCCCCCCAAGCTGTGCTACCACCCCATCTCTTGTGGGAACCTCTCTGGAGGGGACCTCCTCGCTGTATTTGAACTCCTCCAGGTAAGGGATGCACAAGTGGCATCTGCACTACATGTCCATCTAGTCTGTGTAGCAGGAGAAGTGGCCAGCCTGGAAATCACTCCAGTGAAGCTGTGTCTGCCCCCTACTCTGCTACCTTGTGGCTGGATGTGTTTCCTTCTGGGGACTTGGCGGTGACATTTAAGAATTCAGGTGATGTGGGCTATCCTAGAGCCTCTGGACTACAGATCAGAGTCCCAGGATGAAAGATCCTTATGGGCTTGGTCATCAATGCTTGAGTGGTTCTATGTGAATCCTCAAGCCTCATAGGGGCCTTGAAAAGACACAAAAGAGGAAGGCGGCAAGTGTGCCCAGATTGCTTTTGCTGTCTCACACATCTTTCATCACACTAGACATCCCTCAAGCCTACTAAGGTAGGTATCATGATTCCAATTTTATAGGTAGTAAACTGAGGATTCATACAACTGACCAACTTAATCACTGTGCAGCTAGCTGGAGGTTGAGCTTAAAGCTTAACTTAGACCTGCAGAGACGTTTGCTCCTTACCCTGTCTCCCAGTTTTCCAAAGACAAGAGTCCCCCTAAGTCTCTTTCCATTGAGACCTGGGGGATTTATAAGCATGTGTGCAGGAAGACTCTTGCAGCAAACAGGGAAAGGATATTGGGAAGGGAAGATGAGACTCTGGTGTCTGACTGTCTGGCAAGAACCAAACAGGACACAAAGAGGAAGAGGAAGTGAGATGAGCAGGTGGGCCTGCAGCAGAGGCTTCTTCCCTTGACTTCTCCCCTGAGATGTCAGGGGATGGTGACACTCTACCTTTGGGTCAGATCAGTCCTTTTGACTTAGTCCATTCAAGCTGCCAAAATTCCACACACTGGTGGCTTAAACAACAGAAGCAGCAGCTTCTCACTGTTTGGGAGGCTGGAAGTCTGAGATCAAAGCACTGGCAGATCCTGCCTCTAGTGAGGGCCCTCGTCCCAGTTTCTGCTGTTTTCTTTGTTATCCTCATATGTATGAGAGAGAAATGACCTTTCTTGGGTCTTTTCTTATAAAGGCACTTATCTCATTTACGAGATTTCCTTTTCTCATGAGCTAATCACTTCCCAAAGGCCTCACCTTCAAACATCGTTAGGCTGGGGGTTAGGATCTCAACACATGAATGTCATACGCAGTCTATAACATTCTCCATAGGACAGCTTGATTTCAGAAATCCCAATTAAAAACAAAACAAAAAAAAACCACTTAATTTAGAACCACAGACAGCATGCATAAGAGGGAAGATGTTAGGGCCAGATCCTGTGGGTGTGAAACTCAGTCCCACCACCGATGTGTGTGTGTGGTCTGCAGTAAGCTGCTTAATCTCTATCTGTGTCTGCAAAATGCAGAATGATAATCAATCTACCCAAAGTGCCTGGAGCATAATAACCAAACAACGAAAACTAGAGATTTTATCGTTTTAATATTACATCATAGTATATTAAAGCAAGATCTTTGTTCCACCTATTTATTTTAGGAATTAAATGCTGGATAGACAGGTAATGGCCTGTTTCATGTAGATGAATTTTAAGTAGGTAATAAAAATAAGGTACTTATTTTGAATGGGAATAATGTACTTATTCTGGATGGAAAGGTAATGACTTAACTCAGTATGTCAGGTCAGAGGCTAGACTCTAGACACAGAGGGAGACTATGGAACACGGACAACACAATCAAGAGCTTCCAGGTTAGACACACATGTATTCAGACCTGAACTTTGCTCACATCTGAATGCGTTAATGGACAGAATGGCTGGTTTGGGAAAAGAATGAACTCTCTGTCAGGAAAACTGAGTCTAGGAAAGCTCTTGGAGGGGTGGAGTAGCAGGGATTCAAGCATTGGCTCCAGATCCATCATGGCTGCAGCCTAGGAGGGTAGGGCATTCGGCCTAGAAGAATATTTGTCTTACAAATAGTAGGTTCTAGGCTTTCAGCATAATTGAATTACAATAAAATCATCTGAGGCCAGACAGATATGTGTGTGTTGCACAAAAATATGGATAGTCGGAACTGAAGGCCACCTTTAAAACCAACCGGCCTAGTCTTTCTTCAGTGGAGAATCCAGGAGCTTCTAGTATTTCAGCGAGTGTTTTTGAGTCAAACTAAGTAGAGCACTGAATAACACTGAACCCACAGGCATGGATGTTGCCCCTGTTGATCTTCTTGATATTTCTAGAGGAAAGTCTGGCTTGATGTTCCGCTGCCTAGAATACTGTCTAGATTTGCCTCTTTGTAGGAAATGGCACAGCCTTCGAATTCAGTACCTTCAGAAAAGATCAGTGCTACCTCTGAAAATTTCTCAAAGTCTGCTTCTTGGGACACCAGGCCCTCCCAACACAATAGGAAAAAAAAGTTTAAGAATTTCTGTCTTTATATAGTCCAATTAAATTGTTTTGTTCTCATTGATTTTCTTTTCAAGTTACTTTTCATTTATGAGAAGTAATACTTGTGTTGTCTAGCAACAAGGAGTTCTCTCTTTAAAAACAAAGATGTGTCCATAATGGTATAATGGATAAGGGCACTGGTGGTGAAGGTGATGGAGGAGTGGCTGACTCGGGAAAACTATTTCTAGTCCACCTCTCACATTGGACATGTGAGAAAGCCGAGGCTCAAGGTTAGCTGACTTGGAGTCGAGCAATTTATCTTTTCAACATGAATCTATCAGTGAGGGGCCGGGTGGGTCGATCCCTCATTTCTGAGTTGATCACTCCAGCCCTCTGGATCCTATGGTCCCTCCTCCCCTTCTCCCTCAGCGCTGGTGCTAGACCTTGCTACTTGCTGACAGTTGACTATAATAGAGGAAAACACTGTCAGAGGTAAGAAGCTTAAAAGATTCAATTCATTAGGACTTCTCATTTGAGCACTTGTTCTAAAAGCAATTTGATCATCAGTGTGACTGTCTTAGCATGCTAATCTCCTGCATGCTGAGAAGATGGGCCTGGAAATTCTTTCATTTGTCAACAGCTGTTCTCGGTTCTCATCTGTAGACGGCTTCCTTTAGCTCTCCTATCACTGAGACATCTCCCTGACTCAGAAGGCTTTGGTAGCTTGGTTCTCTTATGGACCAGATTGAATCCACTATTTCCATTTCCCTCCTCCACTCAAGCTAGCTTGGTCTCTGCCCTAATCCTAGCTTATATCCTTCAAGACACTCTGGCTTGAAAACTCAGCAAGCTTCATTCTGCACACTGTGTCTATATCCAGGCCGGCCCTGTGGATGGCGGCCTGCATAGTCCCAACTTCTCTGCTCCCGTGGGCTCTTTTAGTTTTCATTGGGATGTTTGACTGGCCTCTTTGCAGTCTTCTGGCTTCCTATCTTTTCCCTGTTCACATCATCCTCCACATTCCTTCTAGAACACAAGTTGATCATGGTACTCTCCTGTTCAAAGATTCTCAGTTGCACCCACTTCTTACCTCTAATAACATTTCCAAAGTCTGTTTCTTTTAAAGAAAACCACTGAAAAGACACTTTGAGAAATACTTCATATTACACGTGTCTTCATATTCCTGTTGTAAAGGCTGTGAGAAGTTCAACAGTAAAGAACTTTAAAATTTTTCTTTTTCAAAACTCATTATTTCCCAAATGCATTTCATCACAAGATTTTTTTTCTCCATGATAACCATGAATGTTTCCATGAAGATACAATCTGGACTGTTAGAGAATGTTGAATTTCCATAGCCTGGCTTTTAAATGCTCCCAAAGTCTAACTTCAAACTGCTTTCTCAGCCTCATATTTTAGCACATGGCTTCCTACACACAGTGTGAACTCTCTGCCAGTCTACCGTCAGTTTCCCCATCTCACAATGTACGCATATGCTACTCATCATTCTGAAATGTCTCCCGCTTTTCCATGCCAGCCCTTCAGCCCCATTTACCTGTCTATGCAAATGATATCTTCCTGGAAGTTCAGGACAAGAGACCATCTCTTCCAGAAAGCTTTCCCACCTACCCCAATCTCATGAAATGTTATCTTCCACCCTGTACTTCTCATTCTTTTTTTATCCAGGTCAATTGTTTATAAGTAATCAAAACAACCCCTGTCTCCTCCCTCAGTAGATAAGTTTTTTGAAGGCAAGGAGTACTTTTCTCACCTGTGCATGCATTCAAATATGACCTACATGACTGGGACACCCTGGAGCTATGTGGTACAGCTTGTGGCACCCCTGCCTTCCAAGAACCTGTTCTTCCTTCTCATTCTATTCTTCAGAAATCTTGCTCTATCATAGCAACATTATTTCATTTTTTATATATTTTTAATCTTTGTCTCTGTGCTGAATAAGGTAAACCTAGTTCTTTGTCTTTAACCTAAATTTCCTTGGCTTAAAAAAAAAAAAAAAAAAAACAAAACGAGATAGTCTTCCCCCTCCTGGGCGCTCAGTAAATCCTCTCATTAGAGATCTGAATCAGGTGATTGGATTAGCTTCAGACATCAATTCTTTAATGATAGTGATCGACTAATCGTGACTTTCTAGAAGCCATTCAACCAAAAACAGGCTTTAGAGGGCCCAGGGATGGCAAGTGGGCTGATCCTTATATGTTACTAAGACCTTCCAGCAGAGACTCTGCTGTGGCCTCCAGGAGAGTCTCCAGCCATGAGCCTGGTCTTAGAGTTCACACTTGCCTCTCTGGTGGCCAGCAGGTCAGCACAGTCCTGGGCTTCTGTTCCAGGTCTGTTGTCTGTTGGCGTTACTTCAGTGAAGATGTGCAAGCCCATTTCTGCCCCTGCCACTAACTTGTTACTTGAACTCAGGCCCAATAACTTTCCTCTGGTATCTTTTAGTTCACAGTTTGTGAGACATGTAGAAATTTCTTTCATCTATCTGAGGACAAGAACCATTGTCCCTTTATGATAAAAAGGGATAATATTATAATAAGTACAAAATTATTGTAACTAGTGTCAATAGTAATATATAATAATAATTATATAATATATTGTTAATATTACTATCGTCCCTTCCTCTGTTGAAAAGTTGGATATCTACCATTCTTATTGTTGCTCCTTAAAATGTGGTATTTTTAGCTGGGAGTGATGGCACATGCCTGAAATCCCATGACTTGGGAAGCTGAGACAATAGAGTTGCAGGTTTGAGGGCAGCCTCAGCAACTTAGACTCTCAGCAGCCTAATGAGACACTGTCTCAAAAGAAAAAAACTAAAAAAGGGGCTGGAGGTGTAGTTCAAAGGTAGAATGCTTCTGGGTTTAATCCCCAATAATACACATGATTTTTTTCTTCATTTTCATTGATTGTTTTAAGATATTTTTGTTTATCTTTGATTTTTAGCAGTCTTACTATTTTGTATTACAAAATAGTGGAAATTTATTTGCCTTTATCTTTTTTTTAGAGATCTTGAAACTGTGGCTTGATGTTTTCAATTAGTTTTAGAAAATGGTTAGCCATTATCTATTCAAATATTGCTTCTGTTCCATTTTGCCCTCTTCTCCTCTTCTCTGTTTTTCTCCATGACTCCAATTATATGTATGCTAGAACTTTTAGCTAATGCTCTATGGCTCTCGTGTTTTAATGTACTTTGTACCTTTTTTCTCTCTCAACTTTATTCTATCCACAATAATGGCCTGTCTTCCAGTTTATTTCCTTTGCCTTAATCTGCATCTCATCTCTTTTTTTAATCCCATTTAAGTTTTTCATCCCGGTGACTATTTTTCAGTCACAGAATTTCTATTTTTTCTCTTTTATTATAGGTTTCTGTTTCTATTGAAATTTCTTTGGCTGGGAGTATCACTCAGTGGTAGAGTTCTTGCCTAGAGCATGAGACCCTTGGTTTGATACAAAAGAAGAAGGATAGAAAGAAAGGCAGAGAAGAAAGAAAGGGAAGAAAAAGGAAAGAAATAAATTCTTAACTTTGCTTTTATTGAGTAGATTGTTATTTTAGAATTCATGTATGATTACTGTATTTTCTGAATCCTGTAGAAGTCTGTTTCTTTGGTTGTCATTTCCCTTGGCTTTTAACCACATCATCCTCTCTTCTTTCATGCCATATTTTATTGCATGCTGGATATTATGTATAACAAGATGCAGAGAAAACTTGAGCCGAGGTCAGTATTGTTTCCCTCCAGAGGATTTAAAATTACTTTGAGGACATTTTGAGGCCACTAGCAATTCTATGTCATCTGTACCCAAGTAGAGATTAAAGTGATTTGAAGTTGAACTTTACTCTTTGTAAAAGTCAGTATATTTCCAGTCGATCTTCACTCCTAGGGAACGTTATGTGCCAGAAAGTGTGCCAAGTGCCTGCATGCTGCCTCAGCTATTCTTCACAGCAGCTCTATGAATTAGATATCATTATCTTCATTTTACAAATGACAGAGCTGAGAGTCAGAGACACTTGGGAACCTTTCCAAGTCCTCACAGCTGGCAAGTGATAAAGCCCTATTTCAATTAGGATTCTCACCACAGTGACCCAAATGCCCAACACAAAAAACTTAGAGGAAGGAAGATTTACTTGCTCACAGTTCTAGAGATTTCAGTCCATATATCTATTGTCCGCTTTATATGGACTCCAAGCATGAGCCAGGGCTGGAAATTCTTAGGCATGATGGTGGGCAACAGAGAGTAAGAGGAGCAAAGAGAGAGGGTCAGAGCCAGAGGCTTCATCTTAGTGGGGCCTGGGACACAGACACTATGCCCAGCCATGCCTCTAGTGTCCCTTCTCCAGCAATGAAGTTCTTCCTTCAACATGGCTGTCTCTAGTGCATGGGGTCTGGGAGATGGACAGAGGTGGTCTAGGGGAAGATGGGCAGGGGGAGAGAGAGGATTAATGAAGGGATTCCTTACATTGACTATATATATATATATATATATATATATATATATATATTCAGTTTATACACATATATTAGAATATCAATGCAAATTTCAATAAGTAAGGGGAAAGGGGGATGGGAAGGGAACTGGGTGAAAGTTCACCAAATATCGTGTTCATGTATGTCACCATCACTGTGAATTATATTATGATGTGAATCTATAATGCACCAATAAAAGTATTAAAAATCCAAGCTATAACAAGACTGGTTCCTTACCACTGTAATGAATATAAGATATTATTGAAGGACAGATGAGGAGCTGAGGGAAACAGAGAAAGGAGAAAGACTTCTGAGAATTAGAGATTTCTCAGATGGGTGGGGCTGAGACCCAGGTCACACCTGACCTGTGGGTAGGTAACTCCATAACTTTTGCATCCAGGGACCTAACTTGCTTCTCCCTGGCTCCAGTCCTGCCACTGGACATACTTTGAAGTCCTGATGTTTGATCTCCATTGTGGTATTAGAGAAGTCTGGCTTTTGGGCCAGCTCATCCTACTCTCCCCCGATTCTTACTCTTGATGGCTTTCAAGTAGTATGTCCAATAGTGGTTATAGAGCCCGGGAAGGGTGCAGGTGTGGGGGGAGAAATGGAGAGAGGATGGCTAATGGAGACAGGGGTGCAGTTAAAGAGAAGGAAGAACAGCAGGATAGCCATGATTGACAATAATTATTTCAAAACAGCTTATAGAGAGGTCTTTGAATGTTCTCCACACAAAGAAATGATCAATATCTCAGGTGCTAGATAGGCCAGCTATCCTCATATATATGCATTGAAATGCCACACTGCACCCCACAACATATGCATAATTATTATGTGTCAGTTAAAATAAAGATCTAATTAAAAGTAAAATGAAAAAGCATGTCCAGAGGCAACTTCTCCCACATCCTCATCACAGCTGTTTTGGGCTTTATGCTTGAAGCCAGAGGAGCAGCTAGCTCTGCAGCGAGGTGATAGTTGTGGGCTCTGCTGCTCTCCTGGGTACTGCAGCAGTGCTGGGCATTCACCCGCATCATACCCCTTCTTATTCAGTTCACTCTGCAGCTTTGTTATCTTGGGCCATTTGTAGCATCTGTTCTTTTCTTTCTGAACTTTCTTCTAATTAGCATAGCCACGTGTGCCCTTGCCAACCAGAATGTGTCTGTGAAAATAAAGGGGGGTCTGTTTGCACTTTGCAGGTTTAGATGAGCAATCAGGCTTTTCTCACGTATGGAGCTAATGTGTCAGTCGGTCAATAAACATTCATCAAGAACTTACTGTGTATGGAGTGTGCCTGAGGGGCCTGGAGAATGAAGTCAGCCAAGGCTTCCTCTTGGCCAAGTCCTGTGTACTATTCAGGCAAGACAAACAGTCGTAGTGAGGTAAACTACCTGTTCCAAAGCCATGTTTAATCCAATGTCTGAGGGAAAGTGATTTGTGCAAGGTCTTACAGTAGAGCTGGTGTCTGGTTTTCATCCCCTAATTTCTTTATGAAGTCTGTATTAAGGAACACTGCTCTCAAAGGACATAGGACCACAGAATGGCCATGGTAGCCAGAACCAAATCAAGGAAAGCTTCTAGAAAGATACATGGTGTGAGCCAGGTCTGGAAGGAATTGTGGGATGGCCCATCACAGGAAAGACCCTGGGCCTACTGGCATGCTCTAAGTCCTTTATGGGAGGCATCAGCAAAGCATAGTTGTCTTCCTGCAAACACCAAGGGTTCATGAAGTGACACAGTTTCCTCCAGGGCTCTCCCTTCAAAAGACTTCATTTTCTATCTCTTGATGAAGAAGTAGGCACTTTTTGTTAAATATGATTTTTTTGTAGTAGTGAATCATGGGTTTCCTGGAGATCTTGATGAGCCAGAAGTGATGAAAAAGTTAAGGCTCCAAGGGTCAGAATGGAACCAAATCTCTTCCATTTCACTGTTACAGTTCCATGTAATTTTATCAGGCTATGAGGATCTAACTACTTGTCTTGTTTTTTAATCCTTCCTATACAATACGCTTGCTGAAAACTAAGTCTTATCAACCTTTTGGCACCTCTTCAGTGCTCATCTGCTCATTCAATGCCATCACCTTGTAAGTTAATGCATTTATCAATTAACAAGTAATGAAAGTTGGTAAAGAGTCCTTGTTGCTTTTTTTTTTTTTTTTTTCAGTACTGGGGATGGAACCCAGGGGCATTCTACCTCCAAGTTACACCTCCAGCTCTATTTATTGTTCTTTATTTTGAAGCAGAGTCTCACTGAGTTGCAAAGGGCATTACTAAGTAACTGAGGCTGTCCATGAACTGCGATCCTCCTGTCTCAGCCTCCCAAATGCTGGGATTACAAGTGTGCACCACCACACCTGGCTTTTCTTGTTGCATTTTAAGTTGACAAAACCATGACATCAGACTGTGACGGTGATGGTGGACACTGCTGGTCTCCCAAGCTTTCTCCAGCCTTCTCATGATGCCTGTTTTGTGTGATAGGTTCCTGCCTCTGGGCTGCAAGAGCTTCCTCCAACTGACCCACCAGACATCACCCAGATCTACCCAGTGCCTGCCAACATCCGGCCAGTGCTGAGTAAATACAGAGTGGAGGTATGGTTCAGTGGGTTGTCCTTTAGGCTCTAGGACTCCGTGGCAGTGGTCCTGTCTGCATTGTAGGGGCCCAGGAAACCCCATCCATCTGGCACTTGACTCAGCCCTCCAGTTGCTGTACAGTTATACCTGAAAGAACATGTTATGGTTCTCAGGGAAGATCTGACTTCCCCCCACCTCCAGGGTGTGATGTGGCTCCTCTTTGGGTTTGTGCTGACATCTACTGGTCTTCCCTACAGGTTCTCTTCTGGGGAGTCCGAGAAATGAAGAAGGTACAACTCCTCTCTGTGGACCGGCCGCAGGTTCTCATCGAGTGTGGGGGACGAGGAGTGAAGTCTTGTGTGATCCAGAGCTACAAGAACAACCCAAACTTCAACATCCAGGCAGATGCATTCGAAGTGGTATGGGCATCTCACGCCACACATGGGCCCCACTCTGCCATGCTCTTGGCTCTGGGAGATGGATTAGAACTCCAGATGCCCACTACCTGCAAACAAGAGCAATCTAATTGTGAAAATACAAGGAACTTAGAATTACATGAAATAGACACGTGTTATTGTTTTTAATTGTTTTAGGTGTACATCATACATAAGATCAAAACAGGTCAAAAATTTTTGCCTAGAATAATGGTTCCTGAAGTGTGTACCCAAGTCATGCATGGGCACCATGTGGGATGTCTAAACTGCATCCTCAAATCCTTCCCTTCTATAGTCACAGCTCCCTGTATTGCTAGGTCAGAAACTGCTGAGTGTGGACCTAGATATTTCTGGTTAAACAAGCCTCCAGGTAATTTCATACAAGCTAAAGTCAGGAAGCCACCAGCCTAGAAGATATCCTATTGAAATTTATTTTAATGGCTAGATTAACAACAATAATATTATTTGTACCTAGAATGTCAGTAGTTTGCATGTGTTCTTACACTTTTAATGTAATGTTTTGGGACATCTGTGCTTTCATTTATTTCAGTATTTCAGTATATCTTTTTATGCTTTTTATTTGGAAGGAAGAAAAGTTTGCCTTGTCCAACCCAGTCAGCTGTAAGGGTCACCTATTCTGAATTAGCTAGGAGTATGATTGAAGACTGCATAATGTGGACCTTTCACTCTTGGCTTCATTGAGCCTCAGGAACACCAGGGGAAACAAGGTCTCAGGGCACTGTCCCCTCCTTCCACGTTACATGGCTCGGCTCTCATCCATTTTACATATTGGGGCTGGGAAAACTGTCATTTAAAAATGAGACTGAGAATACTGCCATAGTAAATGTAGAAGTGGGAGATTTTTGCAATTTAAACCTGGAATGACTGGGTGTGGTGGCGCATGCTTGTAATCCCAGCATTTGGGAGGCTGAGACAGGAAGATCATGGTTCACAGAGAGGCGCAGCTACTTAGTGAGGCTTTTTGCAACTCAGTGAGATCCTGTTTCAAAATAATAAAGAATAGGGCTGGGGGTGTAGCTCGGAGGTAGAATGCCCCTGGGTTCCATCCCCAGTACCGCAAAGGAAGGAAGGAAGGAAGGAAGGAAGGAAGGAAGGAAGGAAACCTGGGGTGAACTGCAAGACATTTCTCTCATTTTTGGTTTTTATTTATTGGCTTGGGAAAACAATGCTCCTGAGTTTTGACAAGCTACAGAACTGACCTGAGGGGCAGAAGAGCAGGGCAGGGACCAGGGAGAGTGGATGCCTGGCTAGCTCTGGGCATGCTTCTAGGCAGGTCTGCAGAATATGAGCAGCCCAACCTGCTTCCCCCCACCTCTCCTGCAGGAGCTGCCTGAGAATGAACTTCTGCACCCGCCACTAAGCATCTGCGTGGTAGACTGGAGGGCTTTCGGAAGGAGCACCCTCGTAGGCACCTACACCATCAACTGCTTGAAGCAGTTTTTGTGTAAATCCAGAAAGCCTCTTGTCCCAATCGCCCAGGTGGCTGGAGCCCAAGTGGAGCAAGGTAGGGAGCTGCCCCTACCTGCTGGGTTGGACTCTAAAGTCTTGCACCTGCAGGGTGTCTGCTGTGGGACTCAGCTCGGAGAAGACTTCACAGTCAGGAGGCTGCGTGGGTCTTTCTGATGAATTTCCTCCTGTGTTCTTTGGCTGCCGACTCCTTACTTTAAGACTCACATGAGAGCCCGGCGTGGTGGTGCACACTTGTAATCCCCGCGCTTGGGAGGCAGAGACAGAAGGATCACGCAGGTTCGAAGCCAGCCATGCTGGCTTAAGATACCCTGTTTCCAAATTTTAAGAAGTATAAAAATAGGTCTGGGAGTATAGCCCAGAGGTAGAAGGGTTTCCAGGAATCCCAGTACCACCAAAAAATAAAAAAGACTCACATGAGGGTCAACTCCTCAAATGTGATATAACCTTCCTCCTGCCTCTACACTCTTGACATTTTTCTTGGTGTTGTGCTTGATGTCCTTTTAGTTTGTTCCATCTCAGAATGGTGCTCAGAATGAGTTAGTTGCACTCCTCAATTCCATGCCCTGCTCAAGGCTCGTCTGTCATTATACCCACCACCCTCCTCATACTATCTCCTTGTCTCCGCTCCTGTCCACTCCCCACTGTAGGCCCCATGGGTCGTCATCCTTATAAAATTGAAACACATTTCATCAACATAAATTATATGGTACTATAAGCCTCCTTTGGTTTCCTGTTCTTTTCACTCAGCCCTGTTTTAAGATCTATTCAAATGACTGTACACACATTATTAGCTCATAACTTCATGTCTTACATTTACCACATTTTCCTTTGTATTGGACCCCCTAGGCTGCCTGCAACTCCCTACTTCCAAAAACGTTGCAGTGATGAACAGCCCTGTGCATGTGAGGGAAGATGTGGTGTGGGGATTCTCTGGCATGTACACAGAGGAGTGGGATTGCTGGGTCACAGGGAATGTGCACGGGTAATTTCCTTAAGTACAGACAGAGGGCGCTCTAGAAAACTGTAGCTGAATTGCGTAGGTCTACACTTTTACCATGACTGCATCTACAGCCCCCAGTCCCAATTTCATCTTTCCAGCAGGGTTTCCTCTTATCCGACTTTCTGGGTTTTTGTTTTGATTTTGCTTGGATTTTTTTTTTGTATGTGTGTGTGTGTGTGTGTGTGTGTCTGTGTGTGTGTGCTATTCTGTGCATGTAAAGTATTCTCTCATTATTTAACTTGGATTTCTCCATTACTACTGAATTTGTTCATTCCTTACCGTTATCTTAATCTTCCCTCCTGTGATTTGCCTGCTGATAGCCTTTATCTAATTTGCTTCTTTTAAATTTTTTTGCTTCACAAATTCTTTGTATATTTTGGAGACTAATATCAGATAGATTATACGTATTGCTCATATCTTTATCTAGTAAGAGAAAACTTAAATTGCCTAGAATCCCATCTTTGGGCAGAAATTCCTAATTTTGTTGCAATAAGATGCATTCATGTTTTAAATTTTACAGTTTGTACTTTATGATTTATGTACTTTATGGTTTTAGAATCTTGTTCTTTCTCCTCTCTTTGGTCACAAATATATTAGCTTATATTGTCTTCAATTAGCTCTATGGTTTTAGCATCAACATTTGGATCTTACATCCATCTGTTTTTGTACTTGATTTTAGGTAGAAATGCAGCTACATTTTTCTCCATAGAGTATACCATTCTCTCTTCCCAAAGGCCTACTAAACAGTCATTCCTTTCCCCACTGAGTTTACCATTCTCTCAAAAGTCAAGTTGCCATACATCTCCGTGTATTTCTCAGTTTTTCAATCTGCCCTAGAAATTTCTTCGTCTCTGTGCCAATCACAGGGCAGAGACCTATGAGTTTGTTGGGTTAAATTTGCTGTTGACAACTCAGCAACTGAAGGAAGGAGAACCTCTGGAGCCCCGACAACCACGGGGGTCCCCAAATGGAAACTCAACCACGGAGGTCCCCAAATGGAAACTCAACCACGGGGGTCCCCAAATGGAAACTGTCCCTACATGTGATTTCCACAGCAAAAAAATAACATTTAGAGAGGACATTTGGCAGCAAAGGGTGGCATATGAACCTTTCATGGTATCAACAGCCAATTAAGACTCTTATAAGGTCCAAAAACATATCTCTGCTTCCTACCAAACTCATGCGCCCAGAGTTCTGCCTGAATTTGGTGGCTCACTGACTTCTGGAGCTTCCAAAAGCTCCCCAAGTTGACACATTAGGGAAAAAAAAACAACACAGAGGACACATGCCCCCCAAAATTGATTTTCATGATCCCAATGGCCATGATTGAATAAAATATCTCTGAGGAATCAATAACAATGCAACCATTCATCAACTACCTATCATGCACCAAATGGCTTACACTGGGATCTCATTGTATTCCCCAGTGAAGTGAGGTTTTTTTTTTTTTACTACCATTTTATAAGTAAGGAAAATAAAGTTCAGAAATGTTAGGAACTTGCCATGTTTGAATCCAGATCTGATCCCTGACATGACCACCCTGTAGTGCAGTCCTGTTCTCTGACTGAATGTACTTCCATTTCAGCTATTTCAGATTCACAAATAGTGACTGAGTCTCCTGGACTCCTTGACTCCTCCCAGGATCCCCCAACAGATCATATCTATGTGACTGTCGATCCGCCTCCCACAGTGGTACCCGACTCTGCCCAGGTTCAGCCAGCCATCTTGGTCGACATCCCTGACTCATCCCCTATGCTGGAGCCTGAACACACACCTGAAGCCCAGAAGCCACCAAAAGATGGAAAAGCTAAGGTCAGAATGTAATCCTTCTTCATATTTACAAAGCTCACTGGAATTTGCATTGGAGAATCTAGATACTAATTCTCCCACTGACTAGCCATGTGACCTTGAGTCAGCAACTTCACATTTCTATCAATTTTCTCATGTATAGAATAAGGCTATTGGTACGCAGAGAACTATTGTAGAATCATAAAATTCAATGTAAATAAATTAAATTATTAGTCAAGTGTGACAGTAATATTTAATTGAACAGAAACTTCTCTAAATTCACTAGCTTGGAAAGACAATGGATTGTTCACCTAGAATTACTGACAAGTATTTAGAGGCTACTTTGTACAAGGTCATACAGGACCAAAATGATGTGTCCTTTTGATTACAAAGAGAAATAAGACATACTCAGATGAGATTCCAGAAAGGAAGATGAGTAAGTGCACAAAGAAGCACAAACAGGAATACAGTTAGTCTAAGTCATAAATTTAAATGCTAAATCTAAGACCATTTTAAAAAAGTTATAAGAAACTGCCCACCCAGGGAATGATAAAGACTAAAATAAGAAGAGCAAGATAGATTAATGGATATTTTCTCAGGTTGTTTTCATCTCATCCATCCTGGGAGACCATCAGTGACCTCTCACTGGGGTCTCTCCATTATCCCAGCGTTGCACCCACCAGTTTATGTTAGATGTTTAGCTTTAGTATTTATTGACTTCATAAAACTGTGAACCCAAATGGACAGAGGTGATTCCTTGACATATCTCTTTATTCTTTGCACTTGATAGAGTACGTGGCACACAGTAGGGACTCAGATATTGAGGAGAGTGAAGGCATGATGGATGCATGAGTCTTGCATAGGTCACCTCCAGTGCAGTACTGTCTTCTCCACATGCCTCCTCTCCACCATATGGGCATCACGGTATCTCCTACCACTTCATCGCTTACATTGTAGATGCCATTTACTTACTTCTGTTGAAATCAGAAATGAAGCTAAAGGGGAATGGTCTACATTGTGCCATTTAATACTTATTGCAGTGAAGTTAGCAGATACTATTGTCCCTTGTTGAGAAAACTGAGAATTACAAAATTTATACTAATCACTTAATGATTTGTGACCCAGATCTGTCAGAAGCTAATGCCCTTTCTACTGTACCATGTCATATCACATGGTACCCAACTCTCACCTGCCTATCTCTTCCACTAAACTTTAAGCTTCCCAAATATGGTAATGTGTCAAATTCCTCAGACATCTCCAGTGTCAAGCACAATACCTTACATCTTCTTATGTTTGCTAAATGAATGGGTAGATGGATAGGTTATTCAACTTTAATTTATTGAAGTGAAACAGAGAGCTACTACCCCCAAACCAACAGATACCTCTGTCCACTTCCCCATGGATACCCATACATTCCTTTTCTTGCTTAACCAGTTGGCTACTAGCATGAAACAAAACTAAGTCCAACTAACAAACTAATGCTTATTCCTTGGCAGGATGCCAGGACACCTTCTCGAAGATCCACTAAACGGAGAAAGAGGACCATCGCAGATGAATCTGCTGAAAACGTCATTGACTGGTGGTCTAAATATTATGCCTCCCTGAAGAAAGCACAGAAGGTAGAGTTTCCCCTCCTCATAAAGAACACACAGCACTTCCTCCCACCCCAAATCCCACATACATCCTTTAAAATTCTACTACACACAGGCCTTACTCAAGTGCAGTTCTGTTAACTGCAGAAGGGTAAATAATCTAGGACCAAGTATCCTGAATTACCAAATCTCTATCCTCTGGGTAAAACTGGCACGGGACACAAGCTCTTTGTGAATGTGGGAAGGATGTTCACTCCCACATGCCATGTGGAAAATCTGCCCCCCTCCCCAAGGTACTCTGGAAGGCTCAGCAAGAAGAGGGGTCTCCCCAGGTGGGCATTAGTGATAGGGGCTTCAAGTACACCCGGAGGTATCCAGGTCAAAGGGCCTGAGGTCTCCAGAAGGATTCTCTGTTTGTGTGGGAAGTTATCAAAGTAAAGACAGGTCTTGACCCTTAGCAAATATCAGTAACTGGAGAGCTGCCAGTGCAAGAGCATGACCTATGCATGTGAAATAAGATGAGGATCAAGTAATAAACCTGGAGAACCAAGGGGAGTGGGTCTGGAAATCCAGGCAAAAGCTCAGTGACTGAATTTGGTAAAAGTAGTTAGATGTTATTACCATACTTGGCTGAATAAAAACTCTTCTGATTCTTAAGCTAAGACTATAGTTTCATCTAGGACTATTCACAAAGATTGAATATATAGTAAATTAACACACCAATGTTAGTTCCTACTCCAACCTCCCTCCTTTTGCTGTGGTGGATGCTTCTCGAGAGTGCTCAGCCCTTTACCCTTTCTCCACTGCCCTCCCCACTCCCAGGTACCAACCCAGGGATCCAACATGCCAACAGACTCACAATGAAGCCTGGTGTGATGTTCCAGGAAAGTGTAGAAATGGTGGGAAAGAGTTTGCTTTCCCCGGGGGCCAAGAGGAGCCTGCCTATAGGAAGCAAGAATGTCTATAGTTTGGTGGCACATTCCTTGCATGAGTGGGCAGCTCTTCTCTAGGGCAGCATATCTCACTGTGCTTAGGTCACTCACAGTGTGGCTTCATTCTGGGGACTTCTTGGGGACTGTTTGAATATTCTTTTAAAATGATATCATAGAGAATGCAGAGAGCCAGGATGACTGAATTAGAACAGTTATCAGTTGGGATTAATAAATTGGGCATGGCATTGTCAATAATCTTATTTCCCTGTTTTTCAAAGGCAACAGAGAACAATACCAAGGAGAAAAAAGGCAATACAGGTAAGTAGTTGTTCTGGGGATATAGAGTAGGGTCACTGTAGTAAGAGAATTATGGAAATGGAAGCCATGGGTGGCATATTAGAGCACATCTCCATCTCACACATGAGGAAGCAATTTCAGAAGATAACAGTTTAAAAAGGTCTCATATATATCTGAACTGAACTGAGCTCCCAGGTCTCCCAGTTTCCTTCAGTGCTGGGACTGAACCTTCAGCTCATGTCCTACACTGACAATCTTAATGTACAAAAAGCAGAGTAGAAATAGAAGCAGGTAGGAGGACAGGACAAAGCCAAATGGATAGGACTTAGTGGAGGTGAATGTGAAGATCTAGATTTAGTTTCCAAAACTCAATTTACAGGGATTGGCTAGTTCTGGCTTGGCAGAAACCCAAGTGAATGAATCCTGGGATCCAAAATGACCACAAACTCAACTGAAGCCAATAGCCAGCAGGTCATGGCCTAAATACAACGGTAACACCAAGAAGCCTAGGCTGTTTCAGGTGACACTGAGACTCAGAAAAAACCAGGGCTAGGCTCAGTTGCTCAGATCACTACTAATGAGCACATTTAATTCTAAGATCAATGCCATGACACAGACAATAGTATCCTCGTCTTGCAAGCAGTGAAACAGAGGTATAAAGACATCAAATGGCTTGTCCAAGGTTTACACAGCTAAAAACCAGCAGAGCTAGAGGTCCATCTCTGATAGTATTTCCCAGGGTCTGCTGCTAAAAAATTAAGTCACTTCATTAGCATGACTTTGTGCAAGATCCTAAACATATTTAAGCCTCAAGCTGAAGTAGAATCATGGATTTTCAGAGTGGGTGATGCCACATTTGGGGGTGTGCTGGAACAAAATACAGATACATTAAAGAACACAAATTTGTCACTGCATTTTTATGGTTTTTCACATAAAGAAGGTATATTTCCATGGGAGTACTGAGTTATTTTTTTTTTCTGAAAAGAGGACAGTGAGCCAAGTAAGTTAGGAAAAATCTATGAATGAGGTTCAAGTTCCTGATGACATTTCAGAGGGAATATAACTAAAAACTTTAGAGTCAATCTAAATACTGAATCCAGGGCTAGACATGGTGGCCCATGCCTATAACCATAGTACTTGGGAGGCTCAGACAGAAAGATTGCAGGTTTTAGGCCAGCCTCAGCAACTTAGCAAGTTTCAAAATTAAAAAAAAAACAAAACAAAATAGGACTAGGGCTGTAGCTCAGAGGTAGTACTGGGTCCAATCCCAAGTACCACAAAATAAATAAGTAAATAAATAGATCCTGAGCTGTTCTTTGCTAGTTGGATGAATGAACAAAACACTTGCCTTAAGAGCAAAGAAAAAGAGGGAAAATCCAACAATTTCTTCTGAATATCTACAGAGGGAAAGCCAGATGAAGTAGTGGTAAATATAGAAGAGAGCCCAAAGAAGAAGAAAGACAAGATTCTGAAGAAGAAACCCAAAGATGATGGAATCCCTAGCCTGGCCACCTTGAAGGTAAGTGGACATGGGAGTCCCCACGTGGAGGCAGCGGGGAGCCCAGCAGTGCAGTTCCCTTAGTGCTTTGGTTAACCCTACTCATGTCTTTGTTTTTACTAACTCACTCTGTCTTTATTATAATCACTGATACAAAGAAACTTTAACAAGCAGGTAAGCCAAGGTAGTGGAGCTCACTCATTTTCTATTTTTATATCCCTCTATTGAAGGGGGTAGGTGGGAAGCCCACCAAGTGCTATCTGCGTGTATTTCATTATCACTGTGAACTATGTTATGATGTCAGACTATGATGCACCAACAAAAGTATGAAAATAAATAATATTACTATTAAGAAAAATAAACAAAATAAATATTCTTACAAAGAAAGAAAAAAAGGAAGGAAGGAAGGAAGGAAGGAAGGAAGGAAGGAAGAAAGAAAGAAAGAGGGAGGGAGGGAGGGAAGAAGGAAGGAAGGAAGGAAGGAAGGAAGGAAGGAAGGAAGGAAGGAAAGAAGGAAGGAAGGGGTATACCTCATGTTGTTTAACTTGGACCTGGCCAGGTAATGTATAGTGTGTAAGTTTCCTTTGACTCACCTCAGGGAACCTGATGTCATCAAGCAGATGTGTACACACTCAAAATAGCAGGGGTTTTAATTCCAACTAAAGTCAGCTTCATCGGACCAATCTTAACATTATTCAGAAAGTATTAGCTAAAGGCATTTTATGGATATAAAATTTTGGAGTATGAAAATTACATATGTAGATAACCAATTTGGGTAATTTTGATAGGTAATTTGAATAAGTAATTTAATTATATTGCCAAATATAAGATTCAATTTTATTTTGCATTTCTAGGGTGTACATATATCATTTCCCACTTGGAAAATTCATCTCTTTATGCATTATAATAAAAACAGATATCCTACCACTTTATATGTGTTAAGAATTAATGAACATAATTGATTTTAATTTCCTCAAAGTCCTATAGTTTATATCTAACAACAAATGACATCAAGTAACTATAAAATAGTTTATCATATTTATACCTATATATATTTAATTTAGGGGGGTTAGCTATATAGATTAGAGTTTAAAATTTTACCAGTGCAGGTGTGGTGGCACACACTTGTAATCCCAGTACTAGGGAGGCTGAGACAGGAGGATGACAGGTTTGCAGCCAGTATCAGCTACTTAGGCCCTCTGCAACTTAGTGAGACCCTGTTTCAAAATAAAGAATAAAATAGGGCTGGGGTTATAGCTTGGAGGTAGAATGCCCCTGGGTTCAATCCCCAGTACCAAAAAAAAAAAAAAGTAAAAGTTTGCCAACAAGGTTATATAACATTCAGACTAGTAGTTAGGTTGAGAAATGCTAAGCCAAACTGTGTTCCTTAACTTATTTAAAATAAGCCTGGCATGATGGCACACACCTGTAAACCAAGCTACTTAAGAGACTGAGGAAGGAGGTTCTTAAATTTGAAGCTGGCCTGGACAATTCAGTGAGATTGTGTCTCAAAGTAAAAAATAAAAAGAACTATGGATATATGTTAAAGGCTTTTCTAGCAGGTACAAGACCCTGGGTTTAATCCCTAGTACTGCAGAGTCAATTAATTAATTAACAATAGCATCTTACATTTTTCTAAGAGGCATCTATCATGGACAACTTGGGAGAACTTTGGCGTTTCTCATTAAGTCAATCCTGAGCTTTCCTTCCTCTCAGCATAATCTTTTCCCTTCTCCTTGAAGATATATGACAACCATCTTGAGAGTGAATTCAACAATTTTGAAGACTGGGTGAAAACCTTTGAGCTCTTCAGAGGCAAATCTACAGAAGATGATCATGGTCTGGATGGAGACCGAGTCATAGGAAAGTTCAAGGCAGGTTCCTATCTTAACTCTATTTGGCTCACCCTGTTCGTGAATGTTAGCTATAACTTTGTTTTGATAATGGAACTATAGTGTAGGACGTATTTAAGGAAAATCCCTAATCTCTACCCATGACCTTCTCTGGAGCGCCACATGACACAGCTCCAGTCTTTGGACATAGTTTTGGTTTGTGGCCAGTGATTTGGAGCTCAGTCTATGGAAAATAAAAGTGAGAGTCACTATCTGAAAGGACCACTTAACTTTGTTTTGCCTTTTCCTAACACACCATGTTATATCTATAATTTATGCTAGCCTACCAGTTAGACAAGTTAGCCAATCAGATAACACAAACACCCCATGTGGCAGACTTATGATTTCAGCATCACAAAATAGTAGCCTGCATTTCCCATATACCCACTGCATGCCAGGCCTTTAACACGCCACATGGTGTGATAGAAATAGCATAGGTGTTGAAGTATGCCAATATGGATTTAAATCCTGGTTATAATACTGACTACCTGCATGACCTGGCACCTCCTAGAGCCACAGTTGCTACATTGGGAACTAGGACTACTAGAGTCAGGATGGAATGAGATCATCAGAGAAACAGGAGCATAGCATCCCAAGGGGAAAAGGCACTCAGGGTCCAAATAGTTGTTCTTCGTGTTACAGTCCTATTATGAGAGTGTTAATGCACCAACCCCAACCAACCAATGTACCATAAAGAATCTCAGAGTCAAGCAACTTCCATGAACAGCCAGAGGACATACATTTGGCAAAGGGAGCACTGACCCAGGCCACGCTCATTGTCTCGGCACCAGGCTCTCTGTGATGGTTGATGGCACACTGATCATCTTGTTTCATTTGATTGTGCTTTGTGGTTCCAGGGCTCCTTTTGCATCTACAAAAGTCCTGAGGATTCTAGCTCTGAGGACAACGGGCAGCTAAGAATCCAGCAAGGGATTCCACCCAACCACTCTGTCAAAGTCCTCATCAGGGTGTACATTGTTGCGGTGAGCCATCCTTGTTTGCTCTGAGGGGGTGTACTAGTCTTGTGGGATGCTATAACAAAAATACCACAGATAAGGTGGGGCTTCAACTACAGAAATGTATCTGTCACTGTTCTGGAGGCTGTAAGGCTGTGCTCGCGGTGCTCTAGGAGTGGTGAATCCTGTCCTGCTGGCTTGTCAATGGATTCTGTCTTGCTGTGACCTCATACAACCTTTTCTCTGCATGTGCATGGAGAGAGACCTCTAGAATCTCCTCTCTTTCTTATAAGGACCCCACTGGCCCTATCAGATTACAGCCCTGCCCTCTGACCTCATTTCATTTTAAATGCCTCCTTAAAATCCTATCTCCAAAAGCATCCCAATCGGAGTTAAGATGTCAACATATGCTTTTGGGGGCACATGACTCCATCCATAACAGGTTATGAAGTTAGCTCAGTAATCGGGATATTTCCTCCCTTTCAATCAGAGGAAATACTTGTAGTGGTGGAGAGGACTTCTTTGAGTAGCCCTATCTACTCCCCCTTGTCTTCCAGCAGGAAGGAAGCCAAATAGGGCCGAAGCTGGGATCACAGGCCCAAGAGTGAGAGGGAAGAGCCAGATAACAGGGCAGCCATGCTGTGAATTCTCCCCCATGGCTGCTCCTCTACATCACTGCAATTGGAAATTTCATTTTGAATATATTTCCAAGAAAAAATTATCTCCTCTAGGCTTCTTCCTTTCTGATAATGAAAAAACAAAACTTTAATTATGAAACCTTTGGCTTGATTGCCAGGAGCCTAGGAGCCAAATAGCAGATACACTTGTTTTGCACAATGCAAATAATTTGTGTGAACACTCATAGTTCATTGATTTGTCTTCATCTTCTGACCTTGGATTTGATTTTCATAATTGCATTTGATGGTAATAGTCCAATTTTATGTTAACTTTGCTTACATTGCCTACGTCCTTTGTAAAAAAAAAAAACACTAATGAAGCATAAAATAAAAATGACTCATTATTGAAGGTTAAGGGAGAAGTAACTGTTCTACCATCATGCAGTTCTCAGATTTCCTTCAGCGGCCAAGGTATCATCACCCCGAGCACCATGTGCCAGGGATATTGTGATGAGAAGAAATAAAGTCACTGCCTTAAAGAAAGGCACAGTCTAGTTGGGAAGATTAGAAGTACTTCTAAAATATCCCTGACAATGCCAGTGAGTGTATATTAAACATCAGCCCACAGGATGGTTTAGACTAGCCTTTTCAAAGTTTATCCAGAAAGTTATTTGTGCCACATTCCGCAAGACACAGACCGTGTATTCAAGTAAATTTGAGAAACAATGCACCTAATAATTAATTGCTCTTCTCTACCTCCTGAGATTTGCAAAGCAAATGTGCACAGTCCAGGCTCTGAGAAGCCCAGAAGCAAAGAAACCTATTTAACTGTTGAATCTTTAACACCATTTTCTAAACGTACTGCTCCACATTCTTTTTTTCCCTACAGAAAAGCCTACTAAACTAAGTTTCTTTGAGACAGTTTGAAGAATCCAGAACTGGAGAGATGAATAGTAGGAAGGAGAGGGAGGAAATTTCTATGGACTTTAGAGGTTGGAGGATTCATCCCCTTAGACATTTATTCACTCAGCAAATATCTACTGTTTCTGTATCCAGTACCTTCTAGACAAAGGGCAGGAGTGAAGATTAGGTTCTTGTCCAGGAGGTAGCATAGAAAAGAGAAGGCTTGGGCTGGGACTGTGGACAGGGGTACATAAACACAGTCAGAGAATGATGACATTGGGTTGCAGGGAGTGAGAAATTCACAGCAGTTATGGACCTTTCTAATCGTGAGGATGTATGTGACGCGCGCACACACACACACATTTCTGGAGATTAAATCCAGAAGCATCCTACCTCTGAGCTATACTCCCAGCCTTATTTTTATTTATTTATTTTTACTTTTTTATTTTTTACAGTACCAGGGATGGAACCCAGGGGCAGTCTACCTTCAAGCTACACCCCCAGCCCTATTTTTTATTGTTATTTTGAAACAGGGTCTCACTGAGTTGCAAAGGACCTTAGTAAGTAGTGAGACTGTCCGTGAACCACAATCCTCCCGTCTCAGCTTCCCAAGTACTGGGATTACAGATGTGTGCCATCATATTTGGCTAATATTTTAATTTAATAAAACAATAGACAAAGTAAAAATATTGCTTAAAATTTTCATTATAAAAAGAATTCAAGTCAGGTGTGGTGGCACATGCTTGTAATCCCAGCATTTGGGAGGCTGAGGCAGGAGGATCTTGGTTCAAGGACTGGCTCAACTACCTAGTGAGGCTCTTTACAATTCAGTAAGACTCAGTTTAAAAATAAAGAATAAAAAATAGGGCTGGGGGTGTAGCTTGGAGGTAGAATGCCCCTGGGTTCCATCCCCAAACCTGAAAAAAAAAATCAAATTTTCTCATCTTTTTTTTCTTATATAACAAGATACAGTGGACATTTTTTTCAGATCAGTAAATATAAGTCTTCATTCTTTTTAATAGCAACAGTATTTTTGAATGAATGTAATATTCATTTATTAATTTGTTCATTCAACAAATATTTAGCAGACCCCAGTTTTTATGTCCTAAAGACAAAGTAATTACTAAGACAGACAGTGCTCTTACTACCATGGAGATCATGTACTAGTTGAGAGTAGTTTGGGGATTGAGAAGATATGAAAATAATCAGAGAAACAAACCAATTGACAGGACTCGCATCAGAGGTAACTTCTACCTAGAGAATTAAGATTGGATAATGGGACGAGATGAAATGGAAGAAGGACTGGTTAGGATTGTGCTTCTCTCCAAGTAGTTGGCACACAGGTTGATTTTTGACTATTCATTGTTGTTCTAGTGGACATCTTTGAACATATAGCTTTGTCTACTTATGCCATGCTCTCTATTTAGGATACAGTCCTAAATATGGTATTATTTTTTACTCTAATTTTTATCACTCCTGAGTTTCCTCATCTGTTTGACATCATATCTCACTGGCCCCTAATCCTGGCCCTAATCCTGGCCCTAATCCTGAGATAAATCTGAAATCAGATTTTCTGATCACAAACAGATCAGTTGGCCACTGCCAAACTCAAGACTGCTGATGGATTCAGAGATATTTGGTACTGGGAGGGGCCTGCAGGTCCACCCCACGATTTTACATTTAGCTCTCAGAAGCAACACAACTTGTCTAAGATCGGGAAATTACTTGAACTAGAACTTCAAGTCATGTCTCTGCCTCCTGGTCCAGCATGTTCCTCATAACTGTGCCCTGAGCAGCTGCCCACTGGGGAGATGGCACCAGAGAAAGTTGAACTGGGGCAAGGCTAGTAACCTTTATTTTAACAGCAAAATGAGAATGCTAAAGCTGTGGTTCTTGACCTTAGCTACACACTAGAATCACCCAGGGAGCTGTTAAGAATCCCAAATCCCAGGACCTATTAAATCTGAGTGTCTGAAGACAGGACTCTGGAATCTATTTATTAAAGCATCAGGTGAATCCTGAGTGCAACCAATGTTGAGACCGCTGGACCAAAGTGATTTTCATTTTCCTCCCCAGGCATTTAATCTCAGCCCAGCTGATCCAGATGGCAAATCAGATCCTTATATTGTGATCAAACTTGGCAAAACAGAAATCAAAGACCGAGACAAATACATTCCCAAACAACTGAATCCTGTATTTGGAAGGTAGGTGGCCAACTGGGCTGGGTTATACTGTCATTTCTATATTTGCTGCTGTTGCTGTGTTTCTTAGAGGGTTGAGGGGTGTGTGTGTGAGAGAGACAGACAGACAGACAGACAGACAGGAGGATAGCCAACCAAGTCTATATTCATGGAGACAAAATTTTTTCATGATCTCTTGAACTTGATAGTACATAATAACTTTTGTCCACAGTGTTATAATAACTATTTCCTGGATCTTTAAGAAGCACCTTGAACAAGTGATCAGATTCCATCACCTATCTCTGGACAAAGAGGAGATTTCTTTTTTTAAAGCAAGGCAACCAAAGTCCTGAGAAGTCAAGAAATGTATTCAAGTTCACACAGTTCATGATTATAGGAGGACAGATGTCTGGTCTTTTGACTCCTACTAGAGAAATGTTTCCATCATATCATTTTGCCTTTATTTATTTATTTATTTATTTATTTATTTATTTAGTGGTAGTACTGGGAATTGAACCTAGGGCATTCTACTTCTGAGCTATACTCTTAACCCTTTCTTTACTTTTCTTTTTCTTTTTTCTTGTGGTACTGTGAATGGAACCCAGGGCCATTCTACCTTTGAGCTACACCCCCAGCCCTATTTTTATTCTTTATTATAAACAGGGTCTCACTGAGTTGCAGAGGGCCTCACTAAGTAGCCAAAGCTGTCCGTGAACCATGATCCTCCTATCTCAGCCTCCCAAATGCTGGAATTACAAGGGTACATGTGCCACCACACCCGGGTCTAGTTTTCATTTTGAAACAGGGTCTCACTAGGTTTCTAAGGGCCTCGCTAAATTGCTGAGGCTGGCCTTGAACTCCTGAACCTCCTATCTCAACCTCTCAAGTGCTAGAATTACAGGTGTGTGTCACCAGGCCGAGCTATTTTTGCCACTAACTTAAGGTGACTTGGGATATTTTTAAAAGTTGAGCTGTGTGGCCCAGTTGTGTTTTATTTTCCTTCAAAGTCTTAAAATCCATTGCATCTTCATATGTGTGGATGGATAGGCACATAAGAATTCTCTGGCTATGGCAACCTTGCCACCCTGGGATCAAATGGCATGCCACACATTCATGCCCCCTGCTTGTGTTTGAGCACTCGGCTCCCACTGACTTTGGAATCAAAGCATCTTGGCTTTACTCTGCTTCATATAAGCTGTGAAACTTATGCATATTGCTTAACCTCTCTGATCCTGGTTTTCCTCATTTATAAAGTATAGTAACCACTGACTCTCTGACTCTTTTGGAAGAATATATGAAGCATCTCCTAGGACACAGTCAATACTCAAAACACATGAGTTTCCTTCTCCTCCTCCTTGGTAACTTTGTCAGTGGATAACTCTTAAGTAGATTCAATTTCCTTTTTTTTTTTTTTTGTACCCCAAGTAACATGGAGCATGGGATAAACTCTCCATTAGCCTCATCTAAATTCATTTACACATTTATAACTACTTTGGACCCTCTGACATTTGATCAGCAAGAGCCTCTTCGATGTTGTTGCTCCTGAGGAAATGAGGCAATAAATAATCTGCCTGTCCAGATTAATGAGAATGAGCCAAATGACAGTGCCGGGGAAGCTTACCCTTGCTGGCCTGATCCAGAGACGACCTTTATCATTCCCTGCCGCTTATGGAACCAGCGCTTCCTTTGGCCAAGGGCTTGACAGTTTTATTGGCTGCATCCACTGCACTGCCATGAATTAGACTGGTTTTATTGCCCCCATCACATGGCCATGGAAAACAAGAGAAGAGGATGATGGGATATTCTTGCCTGCCTCTGTCTTGGCAGGGCTTCTTCTAGAAGCTGCCCAGGTGTGGCTGTTTTGTTGGATGGGTGTTTAACTGTTGCTGGCTCAATTCCAGTGTCCCAGCAGTGGGAGTGGGACCTGGGGTCTAGGTCTAGGGATTCTGCCTCACTGCTGTGGCACTTGTGGGAAGATGTCCCAGCCTCCCTCCTCTGATGCCTGGCACTGTGTCCTGCCTTGCTTTCTCCAGGGCCTCTGACATAAAGTGATCTGGTCATGTAGGTATTGCCCATCTCTGATTCCTCACAAAAATATCAGATGTATTTGTATGGGTCGTTGATCAGTGCCACATCCCCAGCACCCGGGACAGGAACACAGGGAGTACTCACTGAGATTTTGTGGAGTGAGGGAATGAATGAATGAATGAATGAATGAATGCGTGCACAGACAAAACTTTAGTCCCTTGTTTATGGAACCCTGTCGTGTATCATTCTGTGGTCAATCATGTCCACAAGATTTAGTTTCTTGAGCTCCCAGTTTCCCAGAATGTTTTTTATTATCTCCACTGTCTTGAGAGTTAACCATAAGTAAAAACAACGAGCCCCCCCCCCCAAAGCTGATCTACAGGTTACCAGAATGGCTTCCTAGCTCCCCTTGCTCACGCACATCCACAGGCCTGTGCCTTGGCCGTGACACCCGCCTCCTTTCCTTGTTGACCTGCAGAATGTCATTCATTCCTCACAGTTGTTGAGAATTTACCTGGTGCCTGGTGCTCTGTTCGTCTATACCTTCCCAAGCTCCTGTGGATATTGAAAAGAACAAATAAGTGGGTGACTGTGAGAGGGTATGCCAAGTATGCAGGGCACCTGGCCATCTGTGGACGGTAGGGCGCGTGTTTAGAGATTAATGTTCTAGAAAGTAGTCCATGAAAAATCCAGAATAGAGAGAGATCAGGATATGGCAGAAACTGGAACTACCAGTCACAGAACTTCTACCACAGAAGAGACTATGGACGTGTGTGTGTGTGTGTGTGTGTGTGTGTGTGTGTGTGTGTAAGAGAGAGAGAGAGAGAGAGAGAGAGAGAGAGAGACAGAGACAGAGACAGAGACAGAGACTGTACATATGTTAACTTCCTAGGGTGGCCTTAACAGAGCCCTTAAACTGGTTGATTGTTTTTCTTAAAACAATGGAAAGTACCACCTCACACTTCTGGAGGCTGGGAGTCTGAAGTCAAGATGGCAGCAGGTGAGCTTATGAGAACTGTAAAGAAGAGTCTGCTCCATGCTTGTCGCCCAGGTTCTGGTGGTTTGCTGGCAATTGGTTTGTAGAAGTGTCACTATAATTTCAGCTTTCATCTTTGCTTGGCTTCTCACTGCATCTCTTCACATTGTCCTCCCTATTCACATGTCTCTGAGTCCTTTCCTCTTTTTATAAGGACACCAAGTGGGTGTGGTGGTGCACACCTCTAAGTCCAGTACTTGGGAGGTGAGACAGGAGGATTTCAGGTTGAAGTCAGCCTAAGCAACTTAGCAAGACTATGTTTCAAAATAAAAAATCAATAAGGGCTAGGGCTATAGCTCAAAAGTAGAGTGTCCCTGAGTTCAACCCTGAGTACCAAAGATTAATATAGAAAGAAGCCACCCTAGTAGCTTCATTTCAACTTAATTACCTCTATAGAAACAGCATTTGCAAACCAGGTCCCATCCTAAGGTCCTGGGAGTTAGGATTTCAACAGTTATTGTAGGGTGACACATGTCAAAGCATAACGGTATACCGTATCTTGTTTTTGCTCTTTATAATGCTCTTAAGGCCTTTTTCTTAAGGCCTTTCAGCTGGTTGAACGAGGCCCACCCAGATTATCAAAGATAATCTCTTTTATCAACTGATTGTAGATGTAAACCACATCTACATTCATAGCAAACCCCTGATTGTGTGTTTGAAGCATTGGGGACCATGGTTTAGACAAGTTTTGATATATTATACACTGTGAGTAGTTTACAAATGTTTGTTCTCTTCAACTGGACAGTTAGTTGGTAGCAGATTTTGCATCAGGACTAGAGAAGTACAAAAGGAATAAGACCCCGTTTTCATGGAATCTATACCTGCATAGAGGAGGAAGGCCTTCACTAAAAAAAAAAAAAAAAAAAAAAATCAAACAATTATAAAGTTCTGTGTGTGAAATATAACAGAGAGGTACATGAGCCTTTGAGATGATGTAATTAGGAACATGTCCTGGTTCTTTCGGATGCTAAAACTAGAAGTTCAACAGATCTGGAGCCAGAAGAACTTCCATCTGTACTCAAGTCCCGGCTAAGGAGCCTTCTTTTACTCCATCAGTCCCGTCTCCCATTCAGTACACTCCTAACACCTTGCTATGACTGGGTTCCTGTCATCTTATTTATCTGTTTTCTTTTCTGCCTTTCCCACCCAGAAATAATTTTACTTATCTTAAAATCCACAGTACCTGGAACCTAGTAGATGTATAATAAATGCCAATGAATAAAGAATGAATGAAGAGTGAATGAACAAAGGAACAGCTGAACATCTCCACTCTGTCTCACAGGCTCTGCATGCTCTGTCTCAGTGTTTGTGCGGTTATGATGTCATTAACGTTTCTCAAGCCAGGATTGCCTCATTTTTTTCCCTGGGTGGCTGGGAGTCCCACCATGATGGGCAGTTTGGGGAGCTCTGGATGACAGCTCCAGTTCAAATTCAGGCAAGGTTAATTTGTGAGCACAGCTTGGGGGATGGACCAGAGCAATCAAGTCTTCTGTCATGGTTGCCAGGGAAAGTTAAACACGTACTAAATCCTTCCTCGGCAGCAGCCATGGTGATGGCAAAGCTTAGGGATGGACAGCTGGAGACTTCCTTGTGAGAGAGGTTCAGAATATCAAGTACAATCTAGCATCCAAATTTTGGAGTCTAGGGAGGCAACACTGCACCTTCAGATGGAAGACACATAGGTTTTTTCCCTGTGTAGCCAGTCCCTAGCCTGCTAAGTTCTGCTCTACCAGTTAAAGTCACCAGAGCTATAGTGTCTCTGCTCTTTTCTCTTTGGGATGGGCTAATTGGCTCCTGACCATGCTGTGATTGCAGTCTTTGCCACACTGGAGAGTGTCAGGGCCAAGGGTATCTGACCACAAGGACAATAGCCCAACCAGGCCTATGGACACTCAGGAAAATAAGGGGCTCACCTCATTTCCTTCCTCTCCTCTGTCCCTTGATCCCAGCTAATCCCATCCTGGTCCCCAGAGAGACCAGAGTTTGCCGCAGAGAAACACTGATGTGCCCTTGACTTTATTTTTAGGAAGACATTTCCCTAAATTGCAAGGTTTCACTCAGAGCTTGATTCTCAAGCATCTGCTAGAATGTAGAAACTCAGCAGCATGGACAATCCATTATCACTGAAAATCTGACAGCATTGCTGTTTCTTTTCATACCTTGCACTGGTGGGTTAAATAGGACTTAGGAAACTGGCACTTATCCAGGCTGGACCAATTTATGATCCTGGAAAAGTCACTTGTGTTCTTTAAATTTGAATTTCCACCAGGCGTGGTGGCATATGCTTGTAATCTCAGTACTTGGGAGGCTGAGACGGGAGAATTCCGTGTTCTAAGCCAGCCTCGGCTACTTAGTGAGACCCTCTGCAACTAAGTGAGACCCTGTTTCAAAATAAAGAATAAAAAATAGGGCTGGGGGTATAGCTTGGAGATAGAATGCCTCTGGGTTCCATCTCCAGTACTACAAAATAAATAGATGAATGGATCACAAAAATATGGGATATGTAAACAATGGAATTTTACTCAGCCATAAAGAAAAACACAATTACATCATTTACAGGGAAATGTATGGAACTGGAGGACATTATGCCAAGTGAGATTAGTCAGTCACAAAAAGTATGAAATCAGATGTTCTCCCTAATATGTGGAAGCTAGGGGGGGAAATGGGTCATAGGAAGAACTCTAGATGAAGAAGGAGATTCTACAGATGAGCAAATAAGGCAACCTAACTAAGGGAATGGGAGGGGGAAGAGGGGAAATCTCTAATGCACATGATGTACTTTAACAAACATATCAAAGTCAATCAGTAAGCCAAATACGAGGAGGGACGGGGAGGGAATGGGGTGGGAACTGGGTGAGGGCTAATTGGGTGATGTGTGCATGTATGTCTCCGCCATCTTGCATCCCAATAAGATGTATGAATTCAATGCACCATTAAAAAATTTTTAAATAAATACATTTAAACTTTCTTATCTGTAAAATGAAGGCATTGGATAGGATGATTTCGGAGACTCCTATTTTGAAGAAACATTCATTAAGTGTATGCTCTCTAAAGTCCAAATATAAGCACCTGCAACGCAGAGATTAAAAGAGCAGGTCCCTATTCTCAAGGGGCTTAGAGTCTTATAGAGACAGTACTCTTGTCCTGAATTTTTGCTTTGTTTTGTTTTTATGATTTTGCATCCTCAATAGAGTTTTCTTTTAAAATATATTCAGCTGGTATTCCTCAATAAAGCAACAATGGAAGGGAATGGCAACTTACTGAGCCTGAGCTGAATGCGTGGAAGTGAAATGTGTGTTTTCTTATAAGCAACATTGCATTTAATCACCAAGTTATATTGTAAGGAAGAGCTATTTATCCAGTCATTTTCACACACGGAGTTTGAAAGAGATTAAATAACTTTCCCTGGCTATAAAGTCACAAAGTTACAGTTTCAGAACCAAGATTGGAAAGCAATTCTGTTTGAGATCAAAATCCCCAGCTGACGACTACATGGTCCATGAAAGGAGAGATGACTGGGTATTGTAAATTGACAAAGCAATATGAAGTTGATTGTACCTCGATGATATGAATAGTAAGCTGGCTGAGAACAAAGCTAGGAAAAAGGCCTTGGGTTGCCAACCACTGTTGACTCTTGAGGCCTCTGCTTGAACTGCAGGTCATTTGAGATCCAGGCCACATTCCCAAAGGAGTCCCTGCTATCCATCCTGATCTATGACCATGACATGATTGGGACGGATGACCTCATTGGCGAGACCAAGATCGACCTGGAGAACCGCTTCTACAGCAAACACCGAGCCATCTGCGGCTTGCAGAGCCAGTATGAAATGTGAGCTCTTTCTCCCATGGAGACACTGTGGGTGTTCTGAGGTCTTGACCTTTCAGGGCTCTGGACTCTGTCCCACCATCTATCACTAGAAAGCTAGACCAGGCTCAGCACTAACACCTCAAATGGGCTCTAAGTAGGCTGGGCTGGTTGGAGAGAGTCTGTTTCATGCACTTGAGGGTTATTGGGGTTAGGGAGGCAGCTCTGATTTAGGACCCAAGGCAGGTTCTTCAAGAGTCAACGGCTAAATTAGAATGTGCTCACTCAATGAGGTGTGCCATGGTCAGGGTTCCCTGGTGGGAGTGATTCTAGAAGAATGACTAATATATCACAAATGACAAATTGTTCATGAGCGCCCACAATACACTAAGCAAACTGTTTTAAGAATTTTATGTATAGAAAATCTCATTTAGTTTGCTCAACAACCCATTGAGATGTTATCCTCATTTTACAAACGAAGGAAGAATGGACCCTACTCTCTTAGCAAATATTTTGAATTTTATTTAATTTTAAAATATAGACTATAGCTTAATTTTTTTAAAATGTATGTTGTATTTGCATATCTTTTAAAAAACTCTTAATATGTAAAAATATTTATTGGCACTTCATGGGATAATTGTAAAATATTTTTCTGATTATAAAATAATACACATTCATCATAGGAATTTAGGAAATACTTATATAAAATAATGCTCAAATTAATCAACCCAGAAATAATTTATATAAACATTCTTGCTTTTTTTAGTATTTTTTTCTGTGCTGTTTTCCTCCAAGTTGGATCCAGACCATCTATAAAGTTTTGTAAACTGCTTGTTATAGTTGCCCTTATATTCTAAGTATTTTACAATGTCATTTACTATTCCTTATAATCCTTACTTTAATCACTCCATAGAACTCTATCATAAGAACTTATTATAAAGTAATATAGCCAATTTTCTCCTGATCTGTGGGGCATTAATATTTTCTTCCTTATCCTGTTATAATCATTCTTGTTATGAGCATTCTCACATGGGAGCCATTGCACATTTCTCATAATTATGGGTATTCATCAATCAATGTAGATTACATCACTATACGGAATATACATTTTAGGTACTGTTAACATATGTGTAAAACCATGCCAAGTGACAAGCTCACCAACAGAATCAAGCACCTGCCTCTTCCATGGCAAGATATTTCAGGCAGTCTCTCTCAGGAAAGGCCGGCTCTTTCTTGAGGCTAAAGATCCAATTTAGTTTTAGAACTCTAGCAAACATACGTCTCCTGGGGAACTGTCATGGCTGTCCACCTGCCTGGAAAGGTTCCATTCAGAGCAATTGCCTGTGCTCACTGTGAAATTAGTGGCCGCAAGCAAATGCAGTGCCACCTTTGCTCTAAAGATTTTCTAATAGGGGACTTGCCGAGGACTAGACAGTTGCATTTATTCAGTAAAAATGCAACATTTATTCACTGAAAAGTTTCCATATAAGGTAAGAGCACTTATTTCTGGGAGGCCCGTGTTTGGCCCTGGGCTGGCGTGAACTTGCCAGGATCCTCACATCTCTGGCACAGTGCAGGAAGCAACTGTGTAGTTTTGATTTATTTAAATGCTGAAGCAAATTGAAATCTGATCAACTCCTCATTTCAATGAGCAGAGACATTCAAGCTTATCTTAGTTATAGTTCTTACTATTTCATGGCAAGTTAATAATTTTAACCAAACAGCTATTTTTTAAGGTAAGAAAGGGTTGGAAAGGCTGAAACATCTTTCAGAGCCTGGTTTTCCACCAAGAAAATTACTGATCAGAGAAATAACACATCAAGACCTTCTGCCTGTGACACAAGTCCATAGGATTATTTTTGTGGAGAAAGAGAAGGGAAGAAAGATGTAGAGAAATTGAAAGGATGATTCAGGCTTTCTGCTTAGAATAAATCATAGCCAAATAGCTATTCTGCTTGGGACATAATAAAAACTAAGTAAAAATCACCTCTCAAGAAATCCATAGGAACAGAAAGCGGGTTGGTGATCTTAAAAGGCTCTGGGGAGATAGAAAAAAGTAAATATTTTACGGGTACATAGTTTTCTTTTGGAATGATAAAACTTTTTAGAACTAGAGGTAGTGATTACACATCATTGTAAATATAGTAAATGCCACCAGATTGGTCAGCTTTAAAATGGTTACTCTTGTTATGTGAATTTAACATCAAAAAGGAATATTAATTTAAAAAACAAAAAAACTACCTGCAAAGGATTTTTATGACAAACCACTCATAAGTATTATTTGTATATCTTATATACAAAGAAATCTTTGACTAGAAAGGAGAGAAACAAAACAGAAACACTGGCCCCAAGTGTATAGAACAGCAAGTGAATCTGAAGGAACCGGCACAGGTCACACTTCGGGGACCTGGTTAACAGATATCTCAGCGTGCTATCCCAGTGAGAAGCCAGGCCTCACCCCATCTGTCCTTCCTCCACTTTTTAGAGAAGGATACAATGCCTGGAGAGACACATCAAAACCCACAGAAATCCTCACCAAGCTCTGCAAAGACAACAAGCTGGATGGACCGTACTTTCGCCCTGGGAAAATACAAATTGGAAACAAGGTCTTTTCAGGAAAAACAGTCTTCACTGAAGAGGACACCGGTAATTTCTTGCAAAGTAGTCTGCTGATGTTGCTCTTTTTTGAAGAGCCTGATTCTATGGTGTTTGTGGCTAATTCACAGTGGATCATCTAATTACAAAAGTAATGCATGCTCGTGGTAGGAAAAATGGAAAATCAAGCCGAAGAATGGAAAATCACTCAGAATCCTAAAATTCAGAGATAAACATGCTGATATATTTCCTTACTCTATGTGTGTGTGTAATATGTTGTATTTTTATACTTTTATTGGTACAATGTAATTATATACCACAGTGATACAAACATACATGCATACATCACATGGTATATTTCTTCCCATATACCTCCTTCCATTCCCCCATCCTATTCACGTTGGTGAAACTGGCAGTGAAATCTTGTGCAGATGCAACCTTATTTGAATGTAACTTTCTTCGGTACTCATTTTCCTCTCCCTTCTCCCTTCCCATTCCCCTCTAAGTATTTTACTGTTTTCTTCTCATGTGACTACAGTCCCTTTAAAGAACTGTAAACATGACATACACAGTTTTGTGCCCTGACTTTTGTATTTCTAATAGATTATGATGATTTTCCTTTGTTCTTTGAAGTGATCACTGAAAATACCCCTTTTATGGCTCTGCTATTTATTTATATCCTCTTCCTTTTTTATAGTGACAGTGCTACCACACACTTCCTTACCCATGTCTTTGTACATTTTTTATATTTCCAAAGTATAGACCATAGAAGTAGAATTAAGGCAGAAGATAGACAATACCCCCAAAATTAATATTACATAATATAAATAACTGAATACAACCCAAGTTATTCCATAAACATTATATCAATAACTATCTTATTTTAACACTAACAAATAGGTTTTCTTTTTTCTTTTAGGGGCATTCTACCTCTGAGCTACATACCCACCCTATTTTTTATTGTTTATTTTGAAACAGGGTCTCACTGAGTTCCAAAGGGCCTCACTAAGTAGCTGAGGCTGTCCTTGAACTACAATCCTCCTGCCTCAACCTCCTAAATGCTGGGATTACAAGGGTGCACCACCACGCCCAGCTAACAAGTAGGTTTTCTACAGGATCATCATAGGACATACCATGAAGTTCCCAGAAAGGCTTCCAAAAGTTTAGGATAAGGGGAAAGCCACCTTTGTTCAATGGCACAGGACAATTCTTGTGCTATCACAACTGCATATTTGATGTTTTCCTTCAAACAGCCCAATTAAATCATTGGCAGGATGTTTTTGACACCATTTTATTCCCCACAACTTAAGTACTTATTTATCTTGTGGACTCCAGGAACCTATTAAAGGTTCTTGCATGCAAAGTCATTGCTTTTTAAACTGTATATTAATAATATGTTGATCAATTTCTGTCAAGAAAAATACTTTTCACAGTATATTCTTAAGACAATTTAATGCCTTGGTTAATATCCTACATTTTATGATTAACTAATTGCCTTTTCCCCACTATAAACCTAAAATTATGTTTTTAAAGGTCAGTTTCTGAGCGATAAAACTTTATGAGAAAGATTTTGCCCATTAATTACTTGTTCATCCCTATAAACTTTTACTGATTGCAATTATTGCCATCAGGAGACTTTGTGGTCCCTTTTTATAAGCCAAGTGCATTTTCTGTCTAAACTTTGTAAAGAAGATCTTATTCTTTCAGCAATTTTTGGTCTTATTTTGTGAATACTCTTTCCACTAGTATTTTTTAATCATAAATTACCTCTTTTGATAGAATGAAGATCAGAAAACCTTTTGGGCAGGAATTTATCACTAGGAAGGAGTTTCCAAGTAACACGAAAAACAAGAGCCATCTACAGACTAATATTGTGTTCATGTCACCCCTTGCTCAGGCCCCAATCTATCCCCAGATCTGTAAAAGCACACCCTTGCCATGCCGTGAAGCTAAGCTTATGCTTCTTTGACTTTGGAGAGTCCTGATGTAGGGAGTGAATGGAGCTACTACTGTGGGAGCTCCTGGACTGACCCCAGGTCCTTTTGTCAACCTGTCTCGTTTCTTTCTTTCTCCAATCATTTCCCCCCTTCCCAACACTTTCTCTCTCCCTCTTCTTATTTTCCATTTCATTTTCCCCTTTTGTTGTCTTTTCTTTCCCTCTGTTTCTCAGTTAAAAAAAAAAAAAAGAGCCCTTAAAGGAAATGTTTTCAAATGCATCTGGCAACCCTCAGTGCCTTGTTTCAGGAACACACACCTGACCAGTCTTTCCCTTTGTGTTTCTTCCCTGCAGATGAGACAGTAGAGTCTTATGAGCACTTGGCCCTCAAGGTTTTACACTCGTGGGAAGAAATCCCAGAGGCTGGGTGCAGGCTGGTTCCTGAGCACATAGAAACGCGGCCTCTGTACCACAAGGACAAGCCGGGGATGGAGCAGGTAGTGGGCAGAATGGTCTGGTCCTAATAAGGGTGTTCATCCCCAGGGAGTGTGGCTCTGTCCCTACAAGTTTATCTTGTGTCCTACAGTAATGATTTAACTTTAGGGACAATTTTTTTTATCTTCTCCCTAGTGAAATTTAACAAAATATGAAAATACATTTGGTTGTTAGAGGTGGATGGAAAAGCTACTGGCATTTGGGTAAAGCACAGGGATGCTGCTAACTTAAATAAGCCCACAGTGCACAGAACAGCTTCCACCTGCTATATAAGAATAATCTAGCCCAAAATGCCAATGATGCTGAAGTTGGAGTCATTGTTAGACTTAGCACGTTTTTTTATGCTTTGAGTTATCAAGCTCTTTCGGTATATCTTGACATTTAAGAAACCATCTCAAATGTCCAAGACCTTGTCTAAAGTCTTTCTATAAACACACACACACACACACACACACACACACACACACACACACCATTAGTTTTCCCAGAGAACCAATAAATGGTGGCTTACCTTAAAGAACTGGCAAGAAGAAACTGGGGGAAAATAACTAAAGAGCTGGATAGGAGTCAGAAAAGAAGAGGAGAGGAGAGGAGAGGAGAGGAGAGGAGAGGAGAGGAGAGGAGAGGAGAGGAGAGGAGAGGAAAGGAGAGGAGGAAAAAAGAAAAAGAGAGGTAAGGGGAGAAGAGAAGAAGAGAAAAAGAAAAGAGAAGAGGGGAGAAGAAGGGAAGAGAAGAGAAGAGAAGAGAAGAAAAAGGAAGAAAAGAGAAGAGAAGAAGAGAAAGAGGACTTCTTGAGATCTCCATGGACAAGGCCCTTCACATAAACGGTTACCTATTTAGGGTGACAATGGCATTGTCTATACAAACTGACAGTGAATGAGGGCACTATTCATAATTAAACTGCCACAAGGAACATACCCAGGATTTTCCTAAACAGACAGGCAGTCCACCTTACGTTATTACCTAATACAGCCCCACAATGAGCTTATGTTGATCCCATCTTTCAAGACTAAGAAATTGAGGTTCAGAGGATTTAAGTAACTTGCTCAAAGTTTCCCACTTGGTAAGCTGTAATGCTGTGATTTAACCTAGGCAGTTTGAATCCACAAGCCCAGTCGAGTTTCTGTCCCAGCTCTGGATTCACTCACTGTGTAACTTGGGCAAAGCAATGAACCATGGTCTTTGTGGCAGATAGTATTGTGATCTTTTTAATCTTTAGAAATTTGTAGAGAGCTAGGTTTCTAGAGGTAGCAGACCCGTGCTGAATCCCAACTCTGCCATATTATTGTTTGTGGGCAAGAAGCTTTCTCATCTGCAAAATGGGAATAATGACATCTACCGGTAGGGATATTGCAAGACGTCCTGAGACAATGTGTATCAAATGCCTAACACAGTGTGTCTACCACATAGTAGGCACTCGGAAAAGATTTGCCTGCCATCTCCTGCTGTTAATTTATGCTTTGACTAATTCCAAATACACATTTAAGTTCTGTGTTTGTTAAAAAATATGCTACATATGTACGGAGGTACCAAGCTATGCCCAATACCCATTCCTAGTACAGGGTTCTTTTGAAACCATGAATGATCAATCACTCATGCCCCCAACCCTCTCCCAAACCTAAGAGATATTTTCTTTTTTTTAAGGGCCGCCTACAGATGTGGGTGGACATGTTTCCCATGGATATGCCTCAGCCTGGACCTCCTGTTGACATTTCTCCAAGGAAACCCAAAGGGTAAGTCAGCCATATCCCCCCATCAGGAGAAAAGGCCACAGACTGAAGGACCATGGCCTCTGACCTTGTGTCTGGTAGGCAACCTGCAAATTGAACCTCACTTCCCACTGGGCCAGTTACAGCAGGGATTGGGTGATTGCTCCTGAGCTCAAGTTTCTCATCTGAAAAGTTCTTGTTAATAGCAGGAGAATCTGCTCCTGCTCTTGAAGGGTGGGAGATCTCCAGCTGGGATCCTTGGTTCTGATGTAACCCAGATATGGAGTATTGATGTTTCTGAACTTGGCACATAGGAAGCAGCTTAGGGACTAAAAGCAACACAGAAATCACATGGACACCAGCTGACTCTGTTTGCAAACTCCTCAACCTAATGCTGCCTTCCCTCAACCTAGGTATGAGTTGAGGGTGACTATCTGGAACACTGAGGATGTTATTTTAGAGGATGAAAATATCTTTACAGGACAAAAATCCAGCGACATTTATGTTAAAGGGTAAGGTCATCAACATACTCAACATCCTTCCCTTCCTCTCCCCACTCTTTTAATCTCTAACTATTCTGCTCAGCATTCTCATGGCCATATCTAAAAATCTGACCACATCATTTAGAGGAAAGAAGACTTATTTTCTTACAGTTTCCAGCTCAGTCCAAGTGAGGCTGGAGACTGTGGACCTCAGGGCATGGAGGCAGGAATTGGGGGAAGAGGGAGAGCATCTGTGCTGTGCTTCTCACATCATGGGGGCCAGGAGAGAGAGAGAGAGAGAGAGAGAGAGAGAGAGAGAGAGAGAGAGAGAGAGAGAGAGAGAGAGAAAGAGAGAGAGAGAAACCAAAAATTATAATGGATTCATCCATCCACTGCTGTGATTACAACCCTCGAACTGAATTATATCAACTCTAAAGACCTAATTATGAGCTCTTCGAGGGGCCATTGTATATCTAACCATAACCCAAACTAAATTTTCCCTTTGTGGGAAATACTATGCCTATATCCCACAGAAAGAGCTCATCTTACTTTGTTAGATAAGGCCAAGTTCTTTGTCAAATATGTATCTTATCTGGTCATTTTACTAAGAATTATTTGCTTACAAAAATATTTTGTGTATAAATACTACTATGTAAACACATTTTAATGAAACATAGAATACCTAAGCTTTTTAAGTAACATACAAAATAGATCTACCTTTAAACTGAAAAAAATAGAGTGATGTGCTACTATTGATGAAAGATTAATCTGTCAGTTTATAAGGCTAATGTAAAAACTAAAATATAGACCTTCCCATTTGCTAGAGTTATTGATATTAAAAGATACCAACCTAGGACCCAGGGAATATTACATTTGCTATCTCTATCTTACATCATGGGCCAGCCTCCTTTAAGCCCCAGGTCAGGAAGGGGAATGAGATGTTATAAAATCATAAAAAATTATTTGAATATCTATTTTAGCCAAAATTCATCTCAAAATTAGAAATTTGGAGCCTCATGGTATTTCTTTGCCTTTCCCAAGCAGGAAACATCCTATCCTCAGAATGCACATCACCAAAGCATTTGGCAGTCTGAGAATGCTCAGATATTCAATATTTTCGTTTCTTTTTCAGGATAAGAGTTGAGGAGTGAGTATGCTACAAAGAGGGAGCAATACAAGTAGCATAATCTATGATAAATGATATTTTTAAAAGCAGAACTAAGACCCTTTGAAATTTCTTTCTGATCATCAACTCAGAAAAGACTAATGTGTTCTGTAAAAAGATATTTTATTTTGGCTCACAATCTGGCAAGGTTCTGAAAGAGACCAGAATGAGACTTCCAGGACCCTGGCACCTTGAAATGCATGGAAATAGATGTTCATATCCATCTCTCCAAGCCCTCCCCACCCGCTTCTCATCCACCTCCTATCTGGCTTCCTCCCCAACACTCCTCCAAAGCTGATCTCCCTGCATGGCACTCTCTACATGGCTGGGTCCACTGGTCCTGTCGGGGTTGTGCTGTCTGTGCTCTATTGCACTGGCTCAGCTGGCCATTTCTTTTCCAAGTCTCTCCTGCCTCAGCATCTGCAGCAACACACTCCTCTGCATTTCTTTCCACTCCATTGCTCACTTCTCGATGACTTCAAAGCTCACGTCCCTCCGTCTAGCAGGTAAGCAACACATGGCTCATCCCAGGCCCTCTTTTTGTCTCATGCTATTTTATCTTTCTCCCATTTTCAAATTTCTTTAGCAAAAGAAATTGGATCCATACCCTCCGAGTGGTCCTGCTCCTCTGTGAAAGGAAAGGGCTTCACTCTCCCCTTTGCTGCCCTGGGTAGGAGACATGTCTGCTTTCAGAAAACAAGTGGTTTGGATTGAATAAAAAAGTATTTGTCCTCTGAATTGATGAATGCATCATGGATAAAATACTGAGGAAGCACCTGTTAATTATAGCTTACATTATTCCGGGCATGTAGGAGGTTGACCAGATGTACTAGGAAGAAAGGATGTAGATAAATGGGAGTGCCCAAAGCACCTTACAGATGTTGTCTCAGATTGTGTCTTAGACCAACCCTATTAACCAGGTACTATTACCACTTCCACTTCACAGATGCCATGAGGACACAGAGAGGTTAGATAACTTTACCATGCCTGCACAGCTAGTAGGCAGTAGAGCCAGGATTGGAATCCAAGTAGCTACAGGCAGCCCTCCTTCCCTTCATGTCCCACTGATCCAGCCTGCTGGACTTTCAAGGCTCAGGACCAATTGCAGGACAATTGCAGGACAGCATAGGTCTAAACTGGCCCAATTCTAGAGGCCTCAGTGTGGTGGGTAATCTTGTCGTGATACTCATACCAACGTGGTGCCCCGCAGGGTGATAGGTTCAGGTTATACTTTTAGTTCTGTTTTCTAAATTTTCCATGTTAAGCCAGGAGTGGTGGTGTAATCCCAGTACTTGGGAGGCTAAAACAGGATCACAGTTTTGAGAACAGCCTTCTGGTCTACCCAAACAATCAAAGATACTTTCCCCAAATCCCTTAGAGAGAGTTTTGTTTCTGCCTAAGCCCCTTTGAGCCCTGTTTTTCTCTTTTAAATTAAAGTAGAATCTTCTCTCTGAATCTGCCTATATGATAACATTAAAACTACGACCTGTGGTTTGTGACCACACTGAAGCTCTTGATTATACTGATGCCTGAACAAGGTGCTCTGAGTGTTTGAATTTGTTTGGTCTGTATTCAGGTGGATAAAGGGCTTGGAAGACGACAAGCAGGAGACAGATGTGCATTACAACTCCCTTACCGGAGAAGGGAACTTCAACTGGCGCTTCCTGTTCCCCTTCCAGTACCTCCCAGCTGAGAAGCAAATGGTCATTTCCAAGAGGGAGAACATCTTCTCCTTAGAGAAGATGGAGTGTAAGACTCCAGCTGTGCTGGTGCTCCAGGTTTGGGATTTTGAAAGGCTGTCCTCGGATGACTTCCTGGGTGAGCTGGTGGCTTCATCAAATGCATATTAATGTGAAGGGTTCTGTCTCAGCTTTACAGAGCTGAGACTAAGTCAGTTACAAGGATAATCATTCCAGTACATTTATGAGAAGATAAAATTGGAAACAGCCCAATAGCTATTACTAGGGGCTTGCCTAAGTAGTACACCCATACAATGGACCCATACATGTTCAAACAGATGTAAGTTGATGTTCACCCTATAGCTGAGAAGTGGCTAAATGCTGAGATCATTACTGGTTCCCATGTGCCTGTAAAGTGGGACTAATAACATTGCATACTTCAGAGGGTGGTGGAGCTACAGATGTGACAGTACAACCCAAGAACAAACCCTAGCCCCTCATGTATAGTGAACTCTCGATAGGTGATGACTACACAGCCATTAAAATACTGCAATATCTAATGAGTTGGAAAATTGTGCCAGTTACATTAAGTGAAAAAAGTATGGAAAAACTCACTTATGTAAAATACAAGTTTCTATGATAGGAGACAGGGATAGTAGAGAGAGAGAGAGAGAGACAGACAGACAGACATAGAGAATAGGGATAAGTAACAATACATAAAGTTGAGGCTAACTTTTGGGGGATGGAATTGTAGACAGTTTTCTATTTTCATAGTTTGTGACATGCAAGGTTTAAAATTTCCACAATTAACCAATATTACCTTATAACAGGAAAAAGTTGTTAAAATGAGACACAGTTTTCTCTCACGGCAATGTTTGCGCTATAGTCCTAGAGCATGGCTGCAGAGGCAGGGAGATTTAGTCCCTAACTTGGAAGAGTTTAGTGGACTCCAAGAAGAAGGTGAGGTGGCTGGGGTGAGGGGGACTCTCAGTGGGTACCTGTGCTGAGGCAGGAGAAAGCTAAGCCACGTCATGGTCATCCAGCCTTGGGGGGGCGGCCAAGGAACAGAGAGGGTGCTTGGTAGTGATGAGCACCACACTGAAGCTTGAAAGTAACATATCACGAGTGTATAGTGCGTGCCTGTAATCCCAGGACTTGGGAGACTGAGATAGACGGATTGCAGTTTTGAGGCCAGCCTCAGCAATTGGACAAGGTTCCTCAGTAACTTAGTGAGACCCTCCCTGTTTCCAATAAAAATAAATAAATAAATAAAATAGGGCTGCAGATGTAGCTTAGAGGTAAAAATGCCCCTAGGTTCAATCCCCACTATCAAGAAATAAAAACTTTAAAAAATAAGAAAGAGTTATATATTGTATCTTTGCTTTCAATTCTACCTGCTACCACATCATTAATTCCTTGATGGCACCAGACAGACCTCAATCCTACTTATACTTCCAACACCTGTACACGTTACATCCCATGTGACCCTGAGAGAATAACTGGGGAGTGGAGACTGAGTCCTGGTGAATGAAAAGCCCCTCCAGCCAGGCGCAGTGACCTACACCTGTAATCGCAGCCACTCAGAGGCTGAAGCAGGAGGATCACGATTTAGAGGCCAGCCTCAGCAGCTGAGCAAGATCCTGTACCAAAATAAGAAATGAGGGCGAGGGACGGGACCATCACTTAGTGGAGCGCCTCAGGGTTCCATCCAGTCTGAAAAGAAACAGCAAAGCCCTTCCTTATCTTTTAGAGGTTTTCCCCTAACTATTGCGGGCATCTCTTTACAGGCTCCTTAGAAATGAACCTCAATAGCTTCCCTCGAGCAGCCAAGTCCGCCAAAGCCTGCGATCTCTCCAAGTTTAAAAACGCGAGCGAGGAGAACAAGATCTCCATATTCCAGCAGAAGCGCGTGCGAGGCTGGTGGCCTTTCGCGAAGAGCAAGGAGCTCACGGTGAGTGACAGCTGCGGGGGCGGGGGCACATCGCGCTCTTTTAAGGACTCATTTTGTGAACTTCAAGTCAAGTGCTTTTTTTTTTTTTTTTTTTTTTTTTTTTTTTGGTGGTACTGGGGTTCCTGGAAGCCCTTCTACACTCCCAGACCTATTTTATATTTTTGAAACAGGGTATCTTAGGCCAGCGCGGCTGGCTGGCTTCGAACCTGCGCGATCCTCCTGTCTCCGCCTCCCAAGCGCGGGGATTACAAGCGTGCGCCACCACGCCCGGCAAGTTAAGTGCTTTGAATGGAGGTACAGTCCTTTAAGCAAAGGTTCCGCCAAGAAACGAGGGTTTTTAAAGCCTTACAAATGCTTGAAGCCTTCCGTGTGCCAGCCCACTTGACTGGACAGCTATCTGTGATGGGGTGGTTTCCTTCATCTGGGCCAGAACTCACGCCCCCGGCATTCAATTTTTTCCAACATTTCTTAAAATTAAGCATAACGTCCTGACTAATGTACAATTTCATTGTAAGTGCCTTATCCTTTTACCCTCAGACTTGGTTTAAATATTGATTCAAACTTTTAAAGCTTCTTCAAGATGGTCATAGCAGGGAGGGCCCCAATCCCTCTCCTTGCTATACCAACTTGGTCCAGGAACTTCTGCCCTTTTTCAAATATGGAAAAGATGTTCCTATTTTCCCTTTCTTTCACCCCTTTTCTGCTCCTCCATAGGGAAGAGGGAAGCCTCCTGTGATCAGGGGGGTTGAGCAAAGGCACTGGGGTTGGTAGCTGGCTATTCCCTCTGCTCTTGGGGACAGTGGCCTGGAAGCACAGGTTCTCTTAGGAGCTCTCTGGATAAGTGGCAGCTGCCAATCTGTTGCAATGGTGTCTAGTTTTGTTACATTTTCTGGGAAGTTTCTGTTTCCTTCACTCTCTCTCTAATCTCCTCTGACTAAGGAGGTTGGTTGGTGGAAAGGCTGAGGCTCCACCTGGGCTCATTCTTCCATGTCCCCCGTAGAGAGTTTCCTACAGATTTGACTCAGCTTCATTCTGCTCAACTCCAGAGCTCAGCGCAGAACAGATGCTGAGTCAGTCCTTGTTAGAGGAATGAAGGGATTCAGATGCGAATTAGTCATGCCTCTCCCCTCAGACATCCTAGCCCCGTGAGAGGGACAACATGTCAACCACGTGATCACACAGCACTTTAATACAAGCGTAAAATGCAGAGATGGCGCAGAGAGGAGACACATCTGATTCTCTGAGGGGCCGTGCTGAGCAAAGCCTATTTTTCAAGAACAAAAGACAATGGCAGGTCCTTTCCACATGAAAAAGAGAGTGGTGTGTGCTCAAACTGGAGGACCCATGATGGGCTCAGGGTGAGACACCACACAGCCCTACCGCATGCCACGCACCCACGGGCCACAGTCACCAGGTCCAACCAGGTTGGAAGTGGGATTGCCATGTCCAGAAATCCAAATTCTTATCTTGTAACACAATTCTGACTTCTGTAAATCAATAAGCAATAATTAAATTTGCATGGATAGTGTGCGTGTGTGTGTGTGTGTGTGTCTGTGTATGTGTGTGTGTGTGTGTGTGTGTGTGTGTGTGTGTGATACTAAGAGCTGAACCTAGGGGCATTCTACCTCTGAGCTGCACCCCCAGCCCTTCTTATTTTTTGTTTTGAAGCAGGGTCTCAGTAAGCTGCGAATGGTCTTGCTAAGTTGCTGAGGCTGTCCTCAAACCTGCAATTCTCCAGGCTCGGCTTCCTAAGTACTAGGATTCCAGGTATGTGTCACCACCACACCTGGCTCTACATGGCTATATAATTGCAGTCATCTATTACATTTTCTAGCTCTTCAGAGATCTCTTCTGTCATCTGATCCTACTCGACTTCACTTTCCATGTCATTAATTCATTTCTTCGTTTCATCCAATAAATAGTTACTGACTCTACACTCCATGGTAGGGCCCTGGAAATAAAATACAGCAACACAGACAAGGTCTCCACTACCACGAACGTTACTGTCTGAGGTCAAAGGCACACACACAATACCCACATGCAAAAGTACACATGGATATCCACGCCCAAGAAAAAGCACCCTTACTACAAGGCCCAGAGCCAGATGTGCTGGTGCACAGCTGTCGTCCCGGTACTGGGGAGGCAGGAGTATCACAGGCTTGAGTCCAGCCTTAGCACCTTAGCGAGAACTGCAGCAAACAACTTAGCAAGACCCTGCTTCAGAAAAACAAATAAAAAGGAGGTATAGTTGTATAGTTTTAAGTAGAGTGCCCCAGAGATACAATCTCTGATACCACAGAATTAAGAAAGAAAAAGAAAATGAAGGAAGGGAAAAGAAAATAGAGAAAAAGAGAAAAAGAAAGGAAAAAAAAGGGCCATGCCAAAGGAAAGGGTGTCCAATGAAGACCGGGGTGGGGTGGGGGCGCTGTGATTTCTGTGGCTGTGAATCCAAGTGGAGACCTGAGGACTGGAACTGGAGCCATAGGGAGGGCCGCGCTGGTGACGTGGCATCGTCTCGAGAGCCGGGGCACGCAGGCCTCTTGGGCCCTGTGAAGAGTCTGGATTCTGCTCTCAAAGGAAAGCCACTGAGCGGTGGGGTGGCGAGGGGAACCGACTCGTGGGAAACCTCACTGCTGTGTGGACAAGGGGCAGGCAAAGGTCAAAACTGGAAAAGGGCTAGGCGGACATGATAAAAGTGAGCTGCAATGAGCCTGGCGCGGTGGCACACAGCTGTATTCTCAGTACTGGGAGCCTGAGACTTGAGGATCACAGGTTTGAGGATAGCCTCAGCAAGTAGCGAGACTCAGCAAACTAGGGAGACTGTGCTTCAAAACAAAACATAAAAAAGGGCTGGGGATGTAGCTCAGAGGCAGGACGCCCCTGAGTTCCATTCCCAGTAACTAACACACACAGAGGTGCATGCACACACACACACACACACACACACACACACACACACATGTGCGTGTGCGTGCACACAAACACACACAAACTGAAATAGAAACCCAGAGGAGTGACATACTGGTGTCACTGGGTCAAGTGCTCCTGAGTATACGTAAGGAATGACACAGACAGCCATTGGATTTAACAGAGGTTCCACAGAGGTTCCTGGTGAACTCTTAAAAAATGAATTATAGTTTTCTTAGCAATATTCATACTAATCTAAAAGTGAGAACACTCAAACATATATCTCTTCATGAATAGGTAAACACATAATGGTCTCTCCATATCTGATGGAATATTATTTAGCTATAAAAAGTAATGAATTGCCAATACGTGCTCCACTATGGATGAACCTTGAAAACATTATGCCAAGTAAAAGAAGCCAGGCAAAAAAATACCATATAATGTCTGATTCCATTTACGTGTAGGGTCCAGAATAAGCAGTTCATAGAAAATACACTAGTGACTCCTCACCAGAGGCAGGTGAGAAGGAAACGGGAGAGGAGGTGAGCAGTGGGTTCAATGCCCACATACTGCACAGCATGGTGCCATGATTTACCAGCTATGATCTCAGGCAACTTCACCTACCTGAGATTCTTTGCATATAAAACTAAAGAAAATAAAGGTATCAGAGCTAACTCCTCAGTGACTCAGATTCTGTGTGCCTAAACACTCTGATCAATAGATGTCAGAACTGGGATAGCACCATTGATTACTAATCCCATTATCACCATCCCTCCTTCCCACCTCTTTCTGCCTCCCCAAATGTGGGAAATGCCTAGACCCGAACTAGCTGCATAGCTCAGTCAACAAATGACATATGGTCCTTAGGGATAAAGCTTTTGATAAATATAAGAAAAGAGAAGAGGAAGACTAGAAACTCTAATGACATCCTTGCAACCACTTCAAAAGTAGATTCTCCAGGCCTGGGTGTAGCTCAGTGCTAGAGCGTTTGCCTAGCACGCACGAGGTCCTGGCTTCAGTCCCCACCATCACCATCAGTCAATCAATCAATCATCAATCAATCAATCATCAATCATCATTCATCCATTCATTCTTCTGATGAATTGACCAGATAGTGAACTTTCACCATCTGTTTTAAACACTTTCTTACCGTTCTTTCTTTAGTGAGTAAAGGGGCTTTTAATTAATGCTCTTTGTTTCTACTCAAGGTAAAGTTTCCTCTTGTGAACACAGGTTATCCTATTGCCCCACCAGGTATCCATCCATCCTGCAGTCACAGGGAGTCTTGTCTAGATGGGGCTTTGGTCAGGTATCCCACACAGTGGAATAGGTTGCAGCCCCCCTCCTCCAAGGCGCTTGCTGTCCCCTGGGGAAGACAGAGCAGAGAGGCAGCCAGAATTCCTTGAATTTAAAGTATTTAAAACTCCAAGTATTTAAAACTCCAGAATTCCTTGAATTTTAAATACTTGAAGTACATTAACTGACTTATCTGTTAAAGCCTTAGGAAATACATGTATATTATCAATCTCCACTTTGTAGATTAAGAAGATGAGGCACAGAGAGGGTAAGTACATTGCCTCCTGTCACACAGAAACCCAAGCAATCTACTACGTTCCTTGGTCTCAGCTACCGAGCAATACTTCCTCTCCTGGCATAGGGCCATGGAGCAGAGGGACATTCACTGTGGCCCTGGGGTCATCACCAGTCTTCCCCTATGAAGGTCTGAGGCCTGTCTGCTGGGGAAGATAATGAAAGTAAAACAAATTCTTCTCCCAACCCAACCTTTCCCGACCTCTCCACACAGGTGCTAAAGAGGTGGGGCATGTTTTATTACTAAGCAATCATTAACCCAGAATATGATGTGCATCACAAGCCACCTGCTAAGAGATGGCAAAGACAGAGAGAAACTTCAGCCTTCCCTGCAGCCAAGCAGCCATGCCTCATTCTATATCTAATTTCAGCATAGATGATAACTAACCCCCAGGAAGAGGACTTGGCAGCACCACGTGACAGACCTAATTCATTCTAATCACCTGGTAACTGGGTGACTACCTGTGTTTGCTAATTGGCTTTACCCAGAAGAATGACAAAGATACAAAGCTTTATGACCACAGGCAGTTTTGCACTTTGAAGCAAGGACCTGCCAAAGTTCTGCTCCTGCCCCCTCTCAGATGTTGGTAGATAGAAGTGCTGACTCTCTAGATGTTTACATTTCAAAGAGAAAGTTTTAGGTCCTGGAGAAAGTCATGTCTGGGTGATAAAGATAAAGCTTATTCAGTTTTCAAAAGAATTTATAGACCTTCCAAAGAGAAGAGAAAACGTTTGGAGTTACAACTCTTCTCAAGTGCTAAGAAAAAGGGAGGAATCACTTCCATACTTTCAATAGGAAGAATAAGCCTCTACTCTTTTATTTGTATGCCCTCTATGCCCTCTGTATATCCAACAGGGAGAATGACTTTATCTTCACCCACACTTGCAGCCCCTGGTCAGAACCTTAGTTGAGCCCTTCATGAAATCTGGTCCTGGAAGCCCTGTTTTGGCACATAGAGGGCACAGAACCCAGCCTCCCCTGGCCCTCTTTCCCCTCAACAACAACTTACTCCTAATGAGGTAGCAAGTTGGATGACCCCAGGGTAAAATGGTGTTATGAAAAACTTGCGCCCCTCTGGGGCAGAAACCTGTCTCCAAGTCTCAGTTTCCCTGTCTCTGATGGGCTGGACCAGGTACCTTTGAGATGAGTTTCTAGAATATTATTTAATTCCAGTTCTGCCAGCACCCCCCTCCTATCTTTGAAGCACTCTAAACATCCCTGTGTTGCTGCAGTCACAGCAGCTAAGAAGAGTTTTATTTACGATCATTGCCACCTACCAGATTTATTTTTAAAGCTCTTGTCAGTATCCCCAAGCAGCGTAATTCAGACATTTGGATCACACAGCTCCTAGTGTGGAATGTGGCTGCCCTCATAGTCAGTATGATGCAGATCCAGGGTGTTGGTGAGGATTGTGCACCTTTGGGGAGGAAAGAGAATATCTATGGGATATATTCCTCATGAAGCACACTGCACCTTGCATTTTATATACCTTATCCCACTTGATCCTACTAAAAAGTGTGTGTGTGTGTGTGTGTGTGTGTGTGTGTGTGTGTGTGTGTCACTGGGTATTGAACCCAGGGGCATTATACTTCTGAGCTACACTCTTAGCCCTTTTTATATATATTTTTTGAAATGGAGTCTCACTAGGTTGATGAGAATCTTGCTTATTTTCTGAGACTGGTCTTGAATCTGTGATTCTTCTGTCTCAGCCCCCCCCCCCCAAGTACTGGTATTACAAGCCTATGCCACCACAACTAGCTTAAAAATATTCTTTTAAGCCAGGCGTGGCAGCACATGCCTGTAATCACAGCATTTGGGAGACTGAGACAGAAGGATTGCAGTTTGCAGACTAAGTAGCCTCAGCTACTTAGTGACGCCCTTTGCAACTCAGTGAGACCCTCTTTCAAAATAAAGAATAAAAAGGCTGGGAATGTACAACGGAGGTTGAATGCCCCTGGGTTCTATCCCCAGTACCACACACAAAACTTCCTTTAAGGTGCTCCATTCAGGGATGGAGATTTCTCTCCAGGTAGTGCGCGTGTATGTTTCTGCCATTCCATACTCTAATTTGATGTGTAATTACAATGCACCAAATAAACATATAAAAAGAAAAAAGAGAGAAACAGAGATCCCAGTACTTGGGAAGCTGAAATGGAAGAATCACAAGTATGGCGCCAGCTTCATTAACTTAGTGAGACTCTCGGCAACTTGGCAAGACCCTGTTTGATAAAAGAGCTGAGAGTGAAGCTCAGAGGTAGAAAACTCCTGGGTTCAATCCCCAGTACCACAAACAACAACAACAAAAAAGATGGAAATCAGTTATTTAATTTTATGGGTTAGTCCCACAAATCAACAGGTCGCTCAGGTTAGGTCCAGGGACATCAGCAACTAAATGACAAGGGAAGTTACTGCGCCTCCAGTTTAGTGTGGAAACCAGTCATCAGCATCTCCTATGGCTACACTCTTATTAAGATGCCAGGAGCTAAGGACTGAACAATATTAGATCAAACTCCTGGCATCTGGAATTCACAGCTTAGCCCCAGAAGGGTGGACAATAGAGTCAGAAAACATATGTAGCAAGTTCAGATTTTCTAGGGGCAGAGAAAGGAGAGAGTTTTACATGAATACTATCTTTTTAAGATTGATTGTAATATATGCATTTATAGGAAACTTGAAAACCACAAAAATGTGGGAAGGAAGAAGTACCACTTATGTGCATATCATCCAAATAAAATGATTGCTAACGTTTTGGCTCTTCTCATATTTTGTCTATGTACATATTTTGGTTATCTTTACATGGTAGTCATCATTCCATGATGAAAATTGTGTAGTCATTTTGTTTAACTCAGCGTTATAATGAATTCAGCCTTTCCTATATATTATCTATATTATTAGTAACTATGTTCTCAAAATACAAATGTTGCAGTTTAATCACTGTGTTTTTCCTCAATATTTACTCACTAAAAACATTTTAAGTAAGCCAGGCATGGTGGCACATGCTTGTAATCCCAGCATTCAGGAGGCTGAGATGGAAGGATCGTGGTTCTCAGACAGCCTCAGTTACTTAGTGAGGCCTTCTGCAACTTAGTGAAACCCTGTCTCTAAATAAAGAATAAAAAATAGGACAGGGGGTGTAGCTTGGAGGTTGAATGCCCCTGGGTTTCATACCCAGACCTGCAAACACACACACACACACACACACACACACACACACACACACACACACATTTTAAGTATACAGATAAGTTGAAAGAATAGGGGGGCAATGGTCAGCCATAAAGCCATATTGCTGATATTTTGCCATACTTATTTTGTATTTATATTTGAATATATGAATGTGTGTGTGTTTGCTGAACCATTCATGCATAAATTGTAAGCATCCTGACAGTTCACTCCTAAATACTTTAGCACACATCTCCTAAGAGTATGGACGTTCCTCTACCTTACTGTCAGCCTCGTGTGATTATGATCAGTCACATCCTGCAGTCCCGTCACATTTGAGAATTAATGAGGATTGCCTGATATAATTAGATAGTCACATAATATCCCTTTCTCCATCTACATAAAGGGTACCCCATTCCCTACGATATGTCTGATAGTGGTCTCTTTTTCCATATGAGATTAAATCCTAATTCATGCATTGCTTTTATTAGTTATATCTCTGGTCTATTTTATCTTAGAATAGTCCTCTGACTTTTTTTGTTTTTCTATGACATCGACTATTTGCTGACACTGGGTCTGATTTATGTGGTTGTATTTTTTTTCTGTGTGTGTGTGTGTGTGTGTGTGTGTGTGTGTGTGTGTGTGTTACTGAGGATTGAACTCAGGGGCATTATACCCCTGTGGTATGCCCCAACCCTATTTTATTTGAAAACAGGGTCTCACTAAGTTGTGGAGGACCTCACTAGGTTGATGAGGTTGGCCTCAAATCTGGGCTCCTCCAGTCTTCACCTTTCAACTACTGGGATTTCCATGCCTGGTTTGGTTGTTTTCTTATGGTGTTGCTTATCTTATCTTCTATGTCCTATATTTCCTGGGAAGCTATTTCCAATAGCCTTATTAGATTCCAGTTAAGCATTTTTAGCCAGATTTTTTTTTTGTGGTACTGGGGTTCCTGGAAGCCCTTCTACCTCCAGGCTACTCTCCCAGACCTATTTTATAGGTTTTATTTGGAAACAGGATCTCCTAAGCCAGCGCAGCTGGCTTCGAACCTGTACAATCCTCCTGTCTCTGCCTCCCAAGCGCGGGGATTACAAGCATGTGCCACCATGCCCGGCTTTAGCCAGAATTTGTAATGGGACACGGGACACAGAGCACTGTTTAAGCCCTGTCAGGAGGCAGGAACCCTCCTATAGTCTCACTGGATATGATGCCGTGGCTGCTCACCTGGTTATGTTGGTGAATACAAGACCTCTTCATTGTAAAGGCACATTTCTCCCTTCATATTTAGCAAGTAAGTGGCCAGGTAACATTTGGGTACTGTACAAAATTCCTACTCTGTGGACACCTTTTACCCAGTGATTTTTTTTTTTTTTTTTTTTTTTTGGTGGTACTAGGGATGGAACCAAGTAGCTTTCTACCTCCAGGCTACACTCACAGACCTATTTTATATATTTATTTGGAAACAGGGTCTCTTAAACCAGTGGAGGCTGGCGTCGAACCTGCGCGATCCTCCTGTCTCAGCCTCCCAAGCGCAGGGATTACATGCATGCACCACCACGCCCGCTTTCACCCAATGATTTTAACAACCATGTTTACCTTGGTAAATTTATTTCCTTGGTTTTATAAAGTGATTTTCCAACTCTTCTTTCTGTTTTTCCTCCTTCCCTTCCTTCCTTTCAGCTATCTACCAGTATATATCTATCCAACATCTAATTCTATCATTATTTTCCCATTTATCAGTTGACCTTTATCTGTTAAGAAAAGCTCTTTCTCAGAGACCGGAAATTATAGTCACTGTTTTTCCTCATACCTGTGTGAGAAAAAAAATCAATGCTTAATCATATTTCTTTTTTATTTTATTGGTGCATTGTATTTATACATCATGATGAAGCAAAAAAAAATGTGTAGACTTAAATGCACACATCACCCAGCACGCCCCCACCCAGTCCCACCCCACCCCCTCCCTATCCCTCCCTCTCATGCTTGGCTTAGTGGTTGACTATGATATGAATTAGTGCATCGTGCACTTTAGAGAGTTTCCCTCTCCCCTCCTCCCATCCCCACAGTTAGGTTGCCATATTTGCTCCTCTATAGGATCTCCTTTTTCACCTGGAGTTCCTCCTATGACCCCTTTCACCTTAGCTTTCACATTTAATCATATTTCTTAATTACCAAATTTTAGAAGCAAGAGTTGGCATGAATCACCTCTAGTGATAGAACATTTTATTTTTCCTTTGATTCTTTTGTCTCACTATGCACTCGTGGATTTTTATAAGATATATTGTCTACCTCTAAACAGACCTAGAAACAAGATCACCCAGTAGAAAAGAAGACTCCTAGTATCTGAATCTTTGTTTCTAAATATCAGCTCCTGTGAAAAGAAGCCAGGGATCTTTGGAGAAGTGGTTGGCTTCAGGTCTAAGATAAGTTCAAGAGGAATCTGAGACTCATTAGGACAAATAGGACATTTTGAACATGTAAAAGAAGAATGCCTTTACTTTGTACACAAAAATTTATCCAAGTTTTGAATTATGTCCTTACTTCAGCTACCCAGAAATGGAATTCCTAGGTTCAGAGTATGACTATATAATACACACACATACACATATATGTATGTTTATGGGTATGAAGGAATGTGTGTGTGTTCCTTTTGCTAAAGGATTTTAACAGCACATATTCTACCATTAATGTATAAGAATGCCTCAGGTAGTACCAGCGAGGGCTGCATTTTAATAATTATTGCTAAAGAAGGCATGTCCATTCTGAAGGCAATCATTTTTCAACTCCCCCAGGTATTCACTCTCTAAGCATGGTGAAATTTGAAGCTCATAAATAACAAATGTGGTACAACAAACCCATAATTTTTTTTCAGAGACCTTTTCTTATCATTTCCTACCATCCACAAATGTCATCAAGTTAACGAATAGTCTCCTAAATGGTCCCCTTCATTTCTAGCCCTGATTCTAAATTACATAAATTATATTAGCTTAAGACCTCTACTTATGCTAGGCTGAATACTGATGATTGGAACAGGGTGAAGAATACTCTTCATAGAGAGATATGCAATGAGGAGAGACATTTATCAGAATGTGTCAGTAGCACCTCTCCCCTCTGCCTTCCTGATGCCCAATAAATACTTTACAACCACTCAGGCAGGGCGAGAGGCTGACTATAGCTCTTCATGATAATTACAGATGACTTCTATGCCTAGAGCAGAACTAATTTAATATGCTCTGTCTTCTTTTTCTTTACTGTTTTTTTTAAAGAATCAGCCCATGAGACTTCTTTTTGAGGGCTTTCTGTATGGGCAGAAATAGTTTCCATTAAATATAGGATTATTGATTAAATAGTGTTGAAGGTAAAAACTCTCATTTTAAAGGGGTTTCTACTTAATCAGGCACTAGGCTAAACATAGTACATGTGTTATTTCACTTATGTTTCAAAGCAACCTTATGGGATATAAATTATTATGTCCCAAGCACTATGAGAACTAAAAGGGTTAGTAACTCACCCAAGGTCACACAGCTAGTTGAGCCTGGTTTCAATGCAAATCTATTTGCATTAAGTCCTGTTCACTCAACTATATGCTATGCTATGCTATGCTATGCAATCTCTTAAGCTATCCAAGGCCAGCCCACAGATTGGGGCCAAATGCATACACTAGTGCTAGAGTGATAGTAAGGATATGGTAAGGATTCTTACCATATCAGAAAAGGCACATTCATTCTTAAGGAAATGGCCTTGTTCTTTTATTTCTAAACAAGAGGCCAGTCAGATGTATAAAGTAGCAGAGGAACAAGATTTGTCATCAGAGGACCTGGGTTCAAATCCTGGTTTTATGACACAAGTCAGCAGACATTACCAAACCTTGATTTTATTGACTGCAAAATGGGAATAAAGATACTATCTATTATTCCAGATTGCCACATAGTTTAAATGGAGTAAGAGATTTATCCTATGTTAGTTATGAAGTGCTGCAGCTGAGCTTATTGTTATCCAGCAGTTGAGAACAAAGAGGCTGCTGTGGTCCTTTTGCTCTGGTCCTGATGTGTCTTCTGTTAAATTTTATCCTTTCTTCCAAGCATTCAGAAGCCTAGCAACTGGGTAGCTCCTCTTAAGGTGACTTTCCTTCAAGTTAGAGCAATTGGATGAAGCACCTGGCATATTAAATTCTGCGTGGTGGAGCTTAAGAACCTCTGGAATTAAGACCTGTTTATATATGGAAATTCTTCTGCCATGAGATTTGGTCTCATTTCTTGGATTCCTTCCAGCCCTCACATCTTGCAAGAGTTCCTGGGCTTTCGCTTAGTCTTTCATAAATCCTAAAAGCTAGAGCTAGATTACTCTAGAGAGCATCTGACTGACAGGCAAGGAAATGTGAGCCAAAGAAACAAGTGCCTTTAGATGGTGATTAGGAAGACAGTCATGGAATCGTCTTGTGTAGAGTTGAGAAGAGCCTTGTAAAGCCTCTAGGATAGTTAAGCCCACAAATGGATGAGTAGGTTGGTTGGCAGCTTGCTATAGTGGAAAGGGCATGGGTTTCCGTATCATGCTGACCTGGGTTCAAATCCCAGTTAGTTGACTTATTGAATATCTGACTTTGGAAAGATTACTTGGCATCTATGAATCATACCCATCTATAAAAAAAAAGAACTCTCCTCTGTTTATTGCTGAGGTAGATAGGTAGGTAGGTAGGTAGATAGGTAGATAGATAGTTTGATTATAGGCAGACAACAGAATAATGAAACTGGGACAAAGTGAGCAATCAATAAAGAATTCCAGTTAGAGTTTTATCATAATTGTTCTATCTTGATAGTTGTACAAGGGAGTGATTACAATCAACAGAAGCTTTATTTTCCTTTTATTGTTCCCCAGTTTACAAATATGTCCTGAGTGCTTATAAGTACAAGTCATCACCTTTGGTGCCAAGATTTCTCAGAAGGATAGACTAACATACACACATGTATTAAGAACATTTCTGGATCCTTGGTCCCTTACTGCTATTTTGGGTTGGGCCAGTGTTCTAATCCAGAGTGAATGAGACCACTGAGATTTGAATTCATGACTTCACTGTAATGGTGTCCACTGTACTTACTAATTCCGACTCCCATGCCATTTTCTCTTCTACCCCTCATACTCACCCCACATAATCCCCTTTTTTCACAATTACATTGTCATGACTTCTTAGCAACTGAGAAGTCCTTGTCTTTGGGGAGTGAATGGGCAAGTTAACATAAGACCATTGGCTCAACCAAATCTTCAATGTTCTTACTGGGTAAAAATCAGCTATGCCTTAGAAACAAGTAATGTCTAGTCCACATGTGGTCCAGAGAGAAAAGCTTTAATAGTGATTGTATGTATTTAAGTACTTCAATGACAGTCCAGTCTTCTATCAATTCTGCCTTAAAACTCGATGCACCTATTCTTTTGTTCTCACTGCTTTTAATAGTTTCCTTGGCCTCTATGTTGGTCATTTTGATTATTACATGGGATGGGGAGGTTCTTCTTTGGTCGTGGCTTAACAGTGTTCTGTATGTCTCCTGTAAGTGTATATTCAAGTCTTTTTCCATGTTTAGAAAATTCTCTGAAATTATTTCTCTGAAAAGATTATGAATACCCTTGGTCAGTACCCCTATCCCTTCTTCAATGCCTTTTATCCGTAAGTTAGGACATTTCATGTAGTCCCATAGTTGTTTGTTTAGGTTTTGTTGCTGTAATGACTTCTGCATGTTGGACTGTGCTTTCAGTTTTGAATGAACTGTCTTCTAATAATGATACTCTGTTTTCCATTTCATCTAATCTTTCAGAATTTTTTCTGTTGCTGTCTTCATTTCATCTGTTGACTCTTTTATTTCATTCCAGACCTCTTTCTGATTATTTCTTAATGTCTTTATTTCCTCTATCATTTCCTGTACACTTGCTGTGAGGCCTTTCATCATATTGAAGATCAGATTCGGAATTCTCTTTGCATTTCTTGTAGGTCAGTATTCGTGATTTCTGTTATTTTTCACTGTTCCTAGTTCTTATATTTTCAAGTTTCTTAGGCTTGTTTTTCTCATGGCATTGTCTTTTTGTGTGTGATTCTGTGGGTAATCTGTCTGATCCAATCTTAGCAGTAGGAATTTAGAAGTGTCAGCAGGTTCCTGGCACAGGTAAGGATTGTTTTTTTGATTTTTTCCAATGGTGAGGGTTGGGTAAGGTGAGAGGAGTTGGGAATGAGTACAGGAGTTGAGTAAAGTAGAGAATAGGATTAAGTTGAGTAAGAATTTAAGTATAACGAGGCAATGTCTGGTTGAGAATGAGAGAAGGCTAGATAGTAGGATTCTTGTAGTTAGAGTATTTAGGTATGGAGATACGAAATAGCTTGAATATAAAACAAGGAGATACAGTAATGGAAAAAAAAGTTTTGAGAGAAGAGAATAGATAGGCTAGAGTGAGGAATTTTGTAAAAGGAATGAGGGAAAGGAGCAAACAAACATGCATAAAGTAACAAAACAAGTTACAAAAACTAACATTTATAAATCAAAGACCAAAAAAAACAACCAAAAGAAAAATAAAGGAATAAGAAAAAAAGAATAAAAATTTAAAAAGGAAAAGAACAAAAAGAACTAGAGACAGTGTGAGAGAAAAACAAAAACAAAAACAAAAAAACAGTAGTCCTGCGAATTTACATATATAGGGCCCAGGCCCATAAAATATCTGTATCTCTGTTCACTGTGATAGATTATGGAGTATATTCCAATGTCTCTCACTTTCTCTGTAACCTATTACCAGCTTTTGGACCCACTTTATGAGTGTTTGTGCTCCTCTCTTGCCTCCTACTGCTTTATGTTTAGGTGTTAGGGTGTCAGGTATTACTGTTAATGAGTTCTGTGTAAACTCAGGGTTCTGCATTTCTCCACCCTGGGCTCTGTGCTTTCTAGCCCTGTGCACCACACCCTCTGGGCTCTAGGCTCTGCGCCCTCCAGGCCTGTACTCCACACTATCCGACCCTGGCTCTGCGCTCTCTGCTCTGAGCTCTGCGATCTCAGGCCTTATGCTCCACACCTTCCTGCCCTGGGCCTGCACCTCCCTACCTGCACCAGCAGAGGTCATCCAGTGTAGTCTTGGAGTGACCCCTTGTGACCTTGTGCAGGCACCACACCTTGAGCAATAGGCCTTTCCTGTGTCTCTGGAGGTTCTAACTGGATCACCTCTGGGATGAGCCGCCACATCTTAGCCCGCTGGGCTTCAGCAGCAGCTGTTCTGGGTGGCCCCCCGCTGAGTGATGAGTAATTTAACATGGTTACCTTGCTGTCCTGTGGGTCAAGTCTCTGAAGGGCACAGTGAGCTTCTGCAGGGGCTGCCTCTGGTGAGCACATGAGCTTTTGGATCTTTTTATATGTCCCTGAAGCGTGGTGCTCGTCGCTTAAGATGTTGGAGCTCTGCCACTGCTTTCTGCACTTCAAGTTCTTGGATTATTTGTTGAGATTTCTTGGGATTGCTGGCAATTGCAGCTCAGCCAGTGGCCCGAGATGGTGCAGGTCACCACACCAGATCAGTCGCGTGCTCAGGATTTTTGCAATGGATCTCGTGTTTGAGTACTAGGTTTCCTTCTGCTGTGGTTCTCGTTTGTGTTTTGGTCTATGAGTATCTTCCACTGCTTTGTTTATTTTGTTTGTCAAGATGCTGCCTTATCGGTAGTTGAACTTTATTTATTCCAGCTACTCAGATGTGCTGCGTCCTACAGTCACCATTTTGAATCCTCCTCTATTTTTCTTAGTTAATGTTAAGTCCCCAGTGGCTACAACAGTGCCTGGCTTCCAAAGGGCTCCAAAAGTAGTGAATAAATGAGTGAGCAAGTAAGAATGGCTTGCCTTTTGCAGGGGTCCTGTCTCATCCTTCAATAATCCAAGAATGACCAGGCAAGGTGGGGCACACTTATAATCCCAGCACTTGGGAGGCTGAGACAGGAGGATCACACAGGCTCAAAGCCAGCCTCAGCTACTTAGTGAGGCTCTCAGCAACTTAGTGAGACCCTGTTTCCTAATAACTATTAAAAAAAATAGGTCTGGGAGTATAGCCTGGAGGTAGAAAAGCTTCTGGGTTCCACCCCCAGTACCACACACACACAAAAAAAAAATCCAAGATTTACATCACTGCCAATAACTTGAGTAACATGCTCTAAAGAAGCACATTGCTTGGATTTTTCAAATCAGAGTGGCTGTTTCTTACAGAGGGACCTATAATAAATGGATTTTTCTAAAAAGAATGCTAAGATAAAAGGATAATTCTGATGCAATTAGTGGGAGGACAAGAGAAATAAAAGATGACAGGATGCCACTTGGCAAATGTGGGACCACAACTACCAATTGTCTCTTGAGAAATGACAGAAAAGAAAGATGGTAGCAGCTGCAGAAGGACCTGCCACTCAAGTAATTAGTCCCCTTCCTAGTTGTTATCACATGTCTATTGTCAGTATTACACCTTCGCATGTTAGGTGATTGGCGGTAGAGTGGTACATGTGACTCAGTCCACATGTGTCTGTGTGTACATGTGGGCCGCTGTCCTTGCACAAAAATCAATGGTAACAATATTCTGAGACTCATTATTCATCATAAAATAGTTCTCCCAGGACCAAAAGACAACAGTATTTCTCAAAGTCAGCAGAATAGTCAAAATACTTCCCGGCATTCTCTGACATGATAATGCTTCTTTAGGAAGGTTGATGTTGCCCCAGTGGGTCTTTGTAACTAGGAACTGAAGCCTTTGTCTTTCTACAGGGCAAGGTTGAAGCTGAGTTCCACCTGGTTACAGCAGAAGAAGCTGAGAAAAATCCTGTTGGAAAAGCCCGAAAGGAGCCAGAGCCCTTGGCCAAGCCCAAGTGAGTGGGGCTGTGAGTGGGTGGGCCAGGAGTTGGGGTCCCTCATTGGGATCAGAGGACGCTGCATTTCTCTGGAACTTCCCCAGGCAAGAACTGAGAAGTTGGGAGTCAGACCAGAGAACATGTATGACTACCATGTCAGCACTTCTAGTATAATTTTATGTATTTTTCTAAAAAATTTTATATGAATATGAATTTCACAAGAATTTTTTTCTACTTGTCTCTAATAATACATAGAACATTGTCTTTTTTTATCCTTTGCTGGAAATTTTTGCTTTGTTGCCATAGTTATCCTAATTAATACTTTTTCCCCAGGTTTTCTTGAAAGTAAACTTCTGATCTTCATAACACAGTCTCTATATGCCACTCTACCAGAGGGAGGGAGTTGGAGTACGGAGCTGGTTTTCTTAGTTCTAATGAAAGAACAAAGGAATTGGAATTTTGGACTCCAATACCCATGCAGATTTTTTTTTTTTTTGGTGGTACTGGGGTTCCTGGAAGCCCTTCTACCTCCGGGCTACACTCCCAGACCTATTTTATACTTTTATTTGGAAACAGGGTCTCTTAAGCCAGAGAGGCTGGCTTCAAACCAGCGCGATCCTCCTGTCTCCACCTCTCAAGTGCACCACCATGCCCAGCCCCGTGCAGAATTTTTAACTTTTTACATACACAAATAGATGCCACAGATTATTTTTGTGGTACTAGAGATTGAACCCAGGGCTTTGCACATGTCAGGCAGGGACTGTACCACTGAGCTACATCCCCAGCCCTAAAATTAATACATTTAATGGCTATGACATATTCCATAGATTTGTGGCCCACAACAGATTCCTTGCCACTCCATAATCAAATATTCAATTTGCTTCTTTTTCTTTGTTATTATAATATGATAAAAAGTTTTCCTTTTTAAATCATTATTTAAAAGTAAATTCCCAGAAGAAGAATTATTAGAAAAAAAGGTTTATTGTATTCAGTTTGATCCTTGGTTACGTATCAATTAAAGAGTGACTCAATATAGATATAAAATAGGTACACAAAATACACTTTGAAATTGCATTTTTCCTTAGCTAGGTGTCTCAAGATTAGTGTCTTTGTCTTTGAACCTACCTTCCATCTTTTATAGTGTTAAAAACATAATAGGTGCTTAGTTATTCATTAGCTTAAAGCTACTTATTATATACCTATTAAAAGAACACTTTGGAGAACACCAAAAGATATAAAATATAAACTATACCTTCCAGGAGCTTTCAATCCAGTTAGGCAGAAATAACACGGAGACTCCTAAAATAGTTATCATGGTGGAGAAGACAAAGATGTTAGGATTAGAAAGAGGGTAAGTCAAACGAGAGGGGAGCTGGGAGCTCGAATGGCAAGCTCCTTATGCACTGAGGGGTTGGGGCAGGCTTCATGCAAAAGGTGGGGCTCGCTGGGTGTGGTGGCACACACCAGTAATCCCAGTACTTGGCAAGCTGAGACAGGAGAATCACAGGTTCAAGATCAGCCTTAGCAATTCAGTGCATCTCTCAACAACCCTAGCAAGGACCTATTTCAAAATTAAAAAAAAAAATTAAAGGGCTGGGAGTATAGTTCAGTGGTAGAAAACCCTGGGTTCAATCCCCAGTACCGCCCCCCCCAATAAATGTCAGGCTTGAGCTGCCTATGGTGGGATGAATGGAGGGTGGTGGGGCCTTGGGCTGGGTTCTAACTGGACTCTGGCTGTACTGGAGACGAATAGTTAAAACGATGCAGGAATCACAATGGCTCAGGTGTTAGATTGTTCCTTCCATCAATATAGTCTCCCCCCATTCTTGGGCCTTTTCCTATGGGTCCCCAGAAACTGGGAGTCAGAAATATTTCCTGTGGCCCTTGGTGTGGTCAACACGGCCCCCTTCCCTAATTTTTTTCTGGCTTCTCCCTCAGCCGCCCAGACACCTCATTTTCTTGGTTCCTGAGCCCCTTCAAGTGCCTGTACTATCTCATCTGGAGGAACTACAAGAAGTACATCATCATCGGCTTCATTCTCATCATCCTCATTATCTTCCTCGTCCTGTTCATCTACACCTTGCCGGGAGCCATCAGCCAGAGGATCGTGGGGAGCTCCTAGGGAGAACCAGAGCCTCCCATTTCACAAGTCCTCCCTGTCTCCACATCTTAACCATCTAAAAATGCATCGTGCCTAGCACAGTGCTGAGTGCTAAGAGGATGGATCAGAGGGCCCGAGAACCAGCCCTCTGTTCAGACCAGATCAGCTGTTCTTGGAGGAAATAGAAAAGAACCCTCCCCACCCAACCCGGCCTCATCCGTCAAGCCTTAAGCTTTTAGTGATGTTTCTGCCTGTGAGCGGCGTAAGATAACCACCAGTGGCTTCCAATGGACTTAAGTGATTTTTTTATGCAATTCATTGTATCGGGAGAGATTTAACTCAGGGTCTGCGATCTTATTAGAAGTGCCTTAAGTTAAGTAAAAAAAAATTATAGCAAATAGGCTGAAACTGTTTTAGCCAGTTATTGAATATTTACCCTGCCCGTATGTCTTAACTCTGTTTACTCTTCATGATTTATAGGACACGTTCACTGATTCAAGCTGGGAAACTGGCTTGGAGAAAACTCATATAAATCATCTAAAACACTTCATTATTGAAATTTCTATCTAGAGACAAGAGGCTGATTTTCTTTAACCAACACTTGTAGAATATGTTATAGTGAGTTCTGGAGCAAGTCCATCTTAACTTGTGCTCTATGGCAGTTTCCAAGTGGGAATTTTACAATGTGTTGTAAAATATGTAAAAAATATGTGCATATTGGGGAGGGAGAGGTCAGGGAGAGCTCTGTGCTGCCAGAATAAATTCTCTTTTGCCAAATAAACAGGCCCTACCCCCTGCTGCATTCCACAGACAGTGATACGAGAGGCCGCCCCTGCCGCTGGTCAGTACTTAGCTGGACCAACCTCTGGGCCATGTTCCACTAACTCCAAAAGCAGTCTTAGAAACAATATCCTATGCACTTGTCAAAGGGGCTCAGTTTTTCCTGAAAGTAAATTTCTGATCTTCGTAATGATCACTGTCACCCCTTACCGAAGGCAGAGAGTTGAAATGTGGGGCTGATTTTCTCAGTTATGTTAAGGAAACAAAGGAATTGAAATTTAAAATTTGGAGCTACAATTCCCATGCAGAGTGTGTGTGTGTGTGTGTGTGTGTGTGTGTGTGTGTGTGTGTGTGTGTGTGTGTTTACTGGGATTGAGCCCAGGGCATTCTACCTCTGAGCTACAACCCTAATTCTTTTTAATTTTTGAAACAGGGTCTCTATAAATTGCTACAATGCCTTGCTAAATTGCTGAGGCTGGCTGGCCTCTAACCCGAGATGCCTGTCTCAGCCTGCAAAGTACTGGGATTACAGGTTCCACCTCCATGTCCAGCTCCCATGAAGAATTTTAAATCTTATACATACACAAATAAATATAACAATAATTTCTTCTATCCTCAATACCATTTTTGGTTTTATTGAGGAAACGTGTTTGGGGTCCCCTCTTGACACCAGAATAACCAAGGCTACTGTTTTGTTTACTGATAGCCTCACACAGATGTGACTCTCCTAAAGACAAGAATGTTTGCTTCTACATACAAATTTATTCTTGAATCTTCCTGATTAATCAAAGAAAAGACCAAAGCATATTCTGTGTGATTTTAGGCTTACGTATTTATTGTTCACTGAATTCTGACCCTAGATTCTTCCTCCCTAGTAACCATTATGCTCTATTTTACTGAAATGCGAAGACACAGAATGTTTACTGCATTTGCAATGTTTCCAAATGAGACATTACATCAATTGTGGTTCATTTCTACTGTAAAATGATGCACAGTCGTCATTAATGATACAGTAAAAAATATTTGATGGCATGGGATATATAAACATTGAATTTATTGTAAGTAATATATATATATATACACACCCATATATATGTTAGCAAGCTATATGTACAGTATATTGTAAAAAGAAAATATATATGCATACATAGAAAAAATATCTTGGTAGAATATGCCAAAATGTGAATAGAAATTATTTTTAAGTAGTATCTTTTCTTTACTTTAGTTTTGTTTCTCCTATTTCTTCTAAAATAAATGTGTTATTTTCATGTGAAAAGTTTAATAAATACATATACATTTCAAAATATAAGTGACTTTGATGTGCTGGAAGTAGGAATACAGCAGAGGCAAGACTCATATGACCCTCTGCCATGCATTTTGCCTTCCAGAAGCTCCCCAAGATGTTGTCTTATCTTCAGATTATGAATTGTCCAAGAAACGCATCAGATAAGAAGTCTGTTTCATGAATGAATTTAAGAAAAAGCATAGCCAGGCATAATGGTGCAGGTCTATAATTCTAGTGAGGCTGAGGCAGGAGGATTGCAGGTTTGAAACCAGGCTCAACAACTTAGGGAGACTCTCGATAACTTAGCAAGACTCTTTTGAACCAAAAAAATAAAAAGGGCTGGGGGTGTAGCTTCTCTGGGTTCAATCCTCAGTACCACACGAAGGAAGGAAGGAAACAGAGAGGAAGGAAGGGAGAGAGGAAGGAAGGAAGGAAGGAAGGAAGGAAGGAAGGAAGGAAGGAAGGAAGGAAGGAACCACCTATATCTCTGGTGTTGAAAAGAAAAATAATTTTGGATAAATTTGGAAGTAAGATATACTTTCTGCTGGATTCTAGAAGATGAAAATAGATAAAACAATGAATATTGGTCAAACTCAAAAGCAAGCTAAAGAAATCGGAAACCTTTTTAAGTTAAACAGAGCTCATCAACTTTCCTTTGATGTTGAAAGATGCCCAAATTAAAAAAAAAAAAAAAAACTAAATCCTTTTAAGCAGAAGCATTTGAAACACTTTTGGATTGGATGCCCTCCTAAGAAATGTGTGAGAAGACGTGGGGAATGAGGATGGTTCTGGAACCAGCTCTGTGAGTCCTATATATAGAACACCACATATGGCCTGTCCTGCATATAAAAAATAATAAAATAATGCTCTATATCTAATTGTGCAGCCCTGACCCTAAAAATATTACAGTAAAAAGTCCATTTTTCCAAGTTGTCATGAGCACATACTTGTCTTCCTAAGTAAGATGTAAATTTATTCATTTGACAGCTTAGAGTTTTTCTTACAGTTTAAATCTACTTCCGAATGGGTATATCTTTTTTAAAAGAAACATTGGAGCTGGACGTGATGGGCACACACTTGTCATCCCAGCATTTGGGAGGCTGAGACTAGAGAATTGTGGTTCACAGACAGCCTCAGCTACTTAACGAGGCCCTTCACAACTCAGTGAGACCCTGTTTCAAAAATAAAGACTAAAAACTAGGTCTGGGGGTGTAGCTTGGAGGTACAATGCCCCTGGGTTCCATTCCCAGTATCACAAAAACAACAACAACAACAAAACCCATTTGAATTCTTTCCCCCAAACAAAGCAAAACAAAATTAATAACAAGAATAACAAAAACCCTTCCGGATAGGATATGCAATTCTGTATCCCCAGTAGTTGAACCATCTGACACCTTTCTCGTTCCTTCTCTTATAATACACGTGAGTGATAACTGCAAGATCCACTCACCACTGGGACCTTTGGCGCATATTCTTTCAACTGACAATTATTGACTTTCAACCTTTTCCCAGGTCTTGTGACCCACACTGGGTTCACAAAAGTGCACAGAGTCCCCGCTCAAACTCATGGAAGCAAAGAGGTTGATGGAGAGAAGACTTACATCTTCAATCACATACACAGATAACTAGACTGATGGACTAGGCAGGGGCCAGATGCACCGGGAGCAGAGAGCATCTCACAGACGGCCTCCATCCCATCTCCCAACAGGGAGGGGTCCTCTAGCAGTGGCTAAAGGGAGATGAAGGGTAAGGAAGAGGAAATAAAGAGAAGGAGGAAGAGTACTCTACACAGAAGAGAGCACATGTAAAGGCCCTGCGGTAGAAGGGAGGGAGGCACACGAAGATGTCTGAAAGAGACTACATCATAGTGAGAAGCAGGGGCCCCAAGATGGAGCTGGAAAGCCATGCAGGGGCCACACGCCCTCAGGGCTTTGGTCTTTATTTGGAGTGTAGTGGATGGTTATTAAAGGATTTTCAGCTGTGGTGAAGCATGTTTAGATTTTCATTCCATGAGGAAAATAGACCGGAGCTATTGTAATCCTCCCCAGAAGAGAGGGTGTTGTTTTCACCCAGTTATAGCAGCAAAGGAGGCCAGAGAAGAAATCTGAGATGCTGTCCTGAAGGCTCCAGGGAGGCTCACTGGGGACCCTGGAATCTGGTGCTGACAGCTTCTCACATACTGTGTGACTTCAGATTGCATGTTGCTGATGCACAGCCATTTTTCTACCCCACAGGGAGGTTCAGCTTCATGGTCATGAACATCCAGGCCATATTCTAGTGCAAAGCTAACGTGGGTCCATAGCATGGAGGGTCTGAAGGAATGAACTAGAACCACATGACACAGAGCTTTGAATGCCACGCTAAGAAAGGTGGACTTCATGTAAAATATACCAGGCATGCCAGGAGGGTTGACGCTGAGGAGTGTCATGGTGCCACATGGGTTGCTGGGGAGGAGAGCTGAAGCAGAGGACACCTTAGGAGGCAGAGACAGGAGCCTGGGGGAGCATCAGAACCTGTGCCCAGGCCCTGGCTGTGGGATGAGGGGCAAAGCCAGGCTCCAGGATGTTGAGACCTGCCGGAGAATCCGGGGAGCTTGCAATGTGGCTCTGCCCTTTCTATGGGGTCACTCCACCTCTCAGAGTCTCAATTCCCTCCCCTGATAAGAATGCAGTGGTACCTACTTGGCAAGAGTTAAAGTTTGGAGAAAAGGCCTGTCAAGTGTCTATGTCTAACGTGGAGGCGCAAAGTGAGCCATACCGCCCCCTAGGGGACGCTGAGACCAAATGCAGGCCCAGAAACACACAGCTTTTCCTTTAAAGGTAGATTTCTAGGGCAACGCTGAGTAATTATTTTTTCTTATTTTCTGGTAATCTAAGTAAGTTTGGGAACTTAAGCAGGTGGCTGGCATGAAGCCAGCCTTCAGACATGGTGCAACTGGTACACTTTCTATCCTAGAGTCGCAGGATGTGGAGTCTAATTTGACACAAGAAGGACAATCACTCTTCTTCAAGTACAAGGAGCAAGGAGGGTGGAGCCAGGCAGGATTCGGAAGGAAATACACCCGGTAATAGGCACACTTGTGGCTGTACCCTTTGACTCTCATTATGATGTACAATTACCACACACCAATAAAAGTATAAGAAAAAAAGAAGTGTCCCGGCACATGGGCTTAGAAACATTTCTACCAACGATTCTCCTGGGTGTTCGTTGTCCATTGCCGCTGTAGCAGATCACAGCAAACTCAGCTGATGAAAGCAAAGAAGTTTATCACGTTATGACTTGGGGCCACGAGTCCAACTTGGGCTTCACTAAGCTGGAAGTAGGGTGCCAGGTATGGGACATGGCTCAGAGGCAGAGCATTGCCTGGCGTGTGTAAGCCCTGAGTTTGAACCATATAAAAACTATTAAAAATTTTAAAAATAATAAAACCAAGGTAAGCCATGGTGCTAGCACGGTTGCCTGCCCTTTTTGGTAGGGACAATCTATTTGTTGGCTTTTTCCAGTTTTGGAGGCTGCCCATGTCCCTTGGCTCACAGCTCCCTGGCTCTAATGTCAAAGCTAGCGACAATGTCACATTTCACTGTCTTCAGTGGAAAAGTTCTTGCTTTTAAGGCGCTTGTGATGATATTGACCCACTCAGAATCCTACATCACCTCCTCTTCCCAACGTCCTTAGTTCATCACTCTGCAAAGATATAAAGATCCTTTGTCAGGTAAGGTCACATAGTCACAGGTTCTAGAGAGTAGGAAGTGGACTTTCTTGGAGGGAGGCATGGTCCCCTCTGCCCACTGTCTATCCCAGATACTGCAATGAAACCCAATTAGGGAGTCCTTACATGTGCAAAGGTAGCTGAGGTCATTACAGTGGATGAAGGGGAGGGAGCTCCATACACACTTTTCTGTCTGGAACAAGATATTTCCATTTGCTGTTCAGAGTCTCAAGTGACAATTATCTCAGAAAAAAAGGGGGAAGGATCTGTTCTGGCTTTGCTGGGTTGATTAGAACCCTCTGGAGTATGGTGGATGAGGTGCTTTCTGAGCTGGGTCTGAAAGGTCTTTCCTCCCAAGACTCCAGTTTCAGATCTGCCTTTCAAGTTCTTTCAACTTTACTGCAGCACCAGCTCCTCCATAGTCAAGAGAAACATGTGCCTCTGTTCTCCACAGTGTATAAAGGACAATTTAAGCAAAGTACTCTTTTTCTTTTTCTTTAATATATTTTTATTGGTGCATTGTAGTCAAACATCACAATGGAATACAAGACTTGTGATGATTTCCAAGCACACATCATCCAATTGGCCCTTATCCAATCCCCATCCCACTCCCCCCCCAATCCCATATTTGATTTAGTGATTGACTTTGATATATTTGTTTACATACATCATGTGCTTTAAAGAGATTCCATCTTCCCCCGTTCCATCCTCTCTGATTGGCCACCTTAATTACTCCTCCATAGGGCCCCTTTTTCAATCAGATTTCCTCCTATTACCCATTTCTTCCTAGTTTTTGCATATTAGGGAAACCATCTGATTTTTGTTTGTTTGTTTGTTTTCTGTGATATTTCTCTGTGTATGCTGCATTGCAAGCTCTGATCCCACCCTTGAAGGCCCCGGCACCAGCCATGCCACTCAGTAGACTAATCCCGGCCTCGCTGGCCTCAGCACAGGCCTTGCCTTAAGGCAAGCTCCTATCCCGGCTTCGTTGGCTCCAACTACGGCCTCACCACACGGCAGGCACCGATCCCGGCCTTGCTGGCCCTGGAACTGGCCTCACCCCTCGACAGGCTCTGATACCAGCCTCCAAGGCCCCAGCACCAGCCTTGCCTCACAGCAGGCTCCAATCCCAGCCTCGCTGGCCCCAGCACCAGCCTCAACCCTCGGCAGACTCCTATCCCAGCCTCGCTGGTCCCGGCACTGGCCTCACCTCTCGGCAGGCTCTGATCCCAGCCTCGCTGGCCCCGGCACCAGCCTCAACCCTCGGCAGGTTCCGATCCCAGCCTCACTGGCCCTGGCACTGGCCTAATCCTCAGCAAGCTCTGATCCCAGCCTCAAAGGCCCCAGCACCGGTCTTGCCTCACAGCAGGCTACAATCCCAGCCTTGCTGGCCCAGCATGGGCCTCACCCCTCGGCAAGCTCTGGTCCCAGCCTCCGAGGCTCCAGCACCAGCCTTGCCTCATAGCAGGCCCCGATCCCAGCCTAGCTGGCCCCGGCACCAGCCTTACTCCTCGGCTGGCTCCGATTATGTCCTCAGAGGCCCAAGCACTGGGCCTGTCTCACAGCAGGCTCTAATCCCAGCCATGATGGCCCTGGCACCAGCCTCACCCCTTGGCAGGCTCCAGTCCCGGCCTTCAAGGCTCCAGCACCAGACTTGCCTCATTGCAGGCTCCGATCCCGACCTCAGTGGCCCCAGCACTGGCCTTATTCCTTGGCTGGCTCCAATCTGTCCTTGGAGGCCCAAGCACCGGGCCTGTCTCATGGCAGGCTCTGATCCCAGCCTCGGAGGCCCCAGCTCCAGCCTTGCCTCATGGCTGGTTCTGATCCCGGCCTCACTGGCCCCAACACAGGCCTCACACCTTGGCAGGCTATGATCCCTGCCTTGGAGGCCCCATTACTGGCCATGCCTCATGGCAGGCTCTGATCCCGGCCTCGCTGGCCCCTGCACTGGCCTAGCCACCCAGCAGGCTCCTATCCTGGCCTCAGAGGCCCTGGCACTGGCCTTGCTGTGCATCGGGCTCTGGTCTCTGTAACTATGAGCAGATCGTCTACAAATGTTCCCTTTTTTCTACCTTTTTTTTTTTTTTTGGCAGTACTGGGGTTCTTGGATGCCCTTCTGCCTCTAGGCTACACTCCTGGAGACCTATTTTTTTAAATATATTTTTATTTTGAAGCAGGCTCTCTTAAGCCAGCGCGGCTGGCCTCGAACCTGGGTGATCCTCCTGTCTCCGCCTCCCAAGCATGGGAACTACAAACGTGTGCCACCACGCCCAGCATTCTTCAGTTGTTTGTTTGTTTTTTTAATATGAGAGAGCAGTACATATCTTTTGCGAAAGTTGTGACCCCAAATACCTAGTGTCAATGAATTTTGTCTTCCCTCCAAAGGCAGAGGTCCACAGCTTCACTTCGGAGAGCAGGCTCTGCTGCTTCACGTGAACCCTGGCTTCCCGCTCTGCACAGAGGAGGGCAGTAGCCATGAGGGGTGATGACTCCCAGAACACACAGCATGGCAACCCATCCCAACTATGCAGGACTCCTTCTGAAACCCCCCAAACCCTTTTACCACTTAGCATGTTTTCCAGAATTCCTGAGCATATGCGGTAGTAGCAGTATACCTATGAGGGTATTTCTTTAAACTTATGAGGTAGGTTGGATTAAATCTCTGCCTCCACCAAATACTAACCACCGTTGCCGCTGCTACAGCCTTCTCAGTTGTTTTCCAAGAACCTTATTCACACAGCACATTGTCCCAAATTCCCCAGCATGCACGGTGGTAGCTAGGCTTCCCGCCCCTGCGCTGAGCTTTCGGGACGCGTGGCTGGGCTTCCCGTCCATACGCTGAGCTCCCGGGACACGCAGATCAGCTTCCCACCCGGCGCTGCTGGTCACCCTCCACCACACCCGGATCATTTTTCTTACAAGGTATGCTGTTAAGAGTCCCCAGCATGCGTGGCTGAAGCGGTCTTTTCTCTAATCTTTTCTGGGGTGTTCTTCCATATATCATTTTTCTTGCCCCTCTTCCTGGCCCCACCCTCTTCCTGGACCCACCCACTACCCGACCCCATCCTTCACCTGCTCCAGCCTCCAGGGCTTCCGGCTTTCTGCTAGTCTTGTAACATTCCCCACCTCAGTTCCTGTCTCCTCCTCAGGGAGGCTGAGGCAGGAGGTTGAAAGTTCGAAACCAGCTGGGTTAACTTAGAGAAATCCTGTCTCAAAATAAAAAACAAAAAGGGCTTGGGTGCAGCTCATTGGTAAGGTGCTTGCCCAGCATGCTCAAGGCTCTGCATTAATTACCAGTATCCCCCCCCCAAAAAAAAGTATCTGCCAGATTGGTTTTTTTCTTTGGTCTCTTGGCTTATAGATGGTGTCTACTCCCTCTGTCTTTACCTGGTCTCCTCCTGGTGCACATCTGTGTCCAAATGTCCTCTTCTTATAAGGGCAGCAGCTAGACTGGGTTAGGGCACACCCTAACAACCCAATTCTAACCGAATTACCTCTTTAAAGGCCCTGTATCCAAATGCAGTCACATTCTGAGGTACTGAGGGTTAGGATTTCAACATAGGAATTTGGGAGAAAGATGCAATTAGTCCCCAACAGGCACAGAGTAGGCTCTCAAAATATTTATTAAATGAGTACAGTGATCTCATCCCCAAATTAACCAGAGTTTGCCTTCCAAGGTTTATAGGCACCGAAGGAACCTTCCATTGGAAATTGGACTGGCCACGCTAATGGGATCACACACCACATTTTTTTTTTCATTGTAAACTCATAACTCAGAGTTCTGGTGTCTAGTTGCTCTGGTGTGAATTTTATCAGTGAGACAGTCTCCAAAGTTCCATCCCACTGGCACTGACAACCGTGCATCCCTGGGCCTTTGAAACCAAGAATTGGGTCCTGGGATATGTGGGTTGTGGTAGCACCGGTGTGGTCCTCCAGGGCTTTAGCCCCTTGGCTGATCAGGCCCACTTTCCAGAGTCAGACAGGTTAGGTCAGGTTTACAAAGTCATCTGGCTGGGCAGTAAGTGGGACAGACTCCCGATTCACTTCTGGCTCTCTCTGTCTGCAACAACCAAGATTTGTCATTGTGCTGAAGCTCTTTATTCTGTGAAGAAAGATGCAAAAACGAATGGCCTCTCACCATTTGGTTTCCTAGTGTCCCTGATATCATTCCCCAAGGGAGAAATGGTGCTTTGGAAAAATTGGGGGAGGGTGGCAGCTGGGAAATCTGAGCAGCCTGAGAGAAGCCAGGAGCAGGTGGCACCGTGGACCTGTCTGGTGGGACCGTCTTTATCAGATCTGGGGTCTGGGATGCTGGGCCCCAGGCTCAGCAGCAATACTTTTGCACTTTCCTGTAGAAAAGGGCTAGATGTGGAAAGAATGAGCAAAGAACAAGGAAACAGAAAGGAGGGAGGTCGAGAGTCCCCCCACCCCAGGGTCAAGCCCTTCCAAAGCCGCTCTTCTCCCTTCCCCTCACGTCACATCCTGGCTCCACCTGCAGAACCACGTGTCTGCCTCCTCCCAAGTTCAACGCCATTATCCTGCATTGTGTCCTAGCCTCTGCTAGGATTAGAGCCAGAAATGCCCAAAAGAAGAGATCATGCACAGAGATTAAGTACAGGCCACTGATGTCTTGGAAGCCCAATATAAATCTAGGTTCAAATGTTTTTCCTCTGAGATAGTAAGATGGGAAGAATGGTCCCAAACATATAGGTCAGCCACGAGGAAGAAACACAATCATAAAGTCCACTGTGATGCTCAGTCAAGGACCTGAGGCTTGGGACTTGCATGATGATCCTCTGAAGACTGACAGCAATTTTCAGAAGTTTAAAATCTACGTGTCTCCATTACTTACTGTTTCTTTCTTCCCTCCTCCTCCTCTCTTCCTTTCTTTGTTCCTTTCTTAAGGATGTAAGACATTGAGAGTCAAAGGTTTGAGTTCTATCTTAGCTAAATATCTGCTATGTGATCATGGACAAGTACCTTCTTAAAGATTGTCTGAAAAATAATACTAACAGCTATTATTTATTTATTTATTCATTTATTTATTTATGTGTGTGTGTGTGTGTGTGTGTGTGTGTGTGTGTGTGTGTTACTGGGGGTAGAACACAGGGGCTTTTCTGCCTCTGGTCTATACTCCTAGACCTATTTTCACCAAGTTGCTAAGGGCCTCACTAAGTAGCTGAGGCTGGCTTCAAACCTGTGCGATCCTCCTATCTCAGCCTCCCAAGTCCTTGGATTACAAGCGCGCGCCACCATGCCTGACTCAGCAGCTATTATTTAATGGACTACCAATCAATCCAGTAGGCAGTATTAATTACATTATGTAATTTAATCTTAATCATGTGAAGGATACATTTTTCTCAATTTACAGACAAAAGACACATTTAATAGCTAGCCAAGCTAGTGAATAGCTAGGGTAGAATTTGAACCCTAAACTGCTAGACTTCAAAGCTGATGTTTTTCCTCTGTATCACCCCCTTCCCTATGGGTTGACATACTGTCCTCCCCACAAAGCCGTGTGTGAGCATAGAGTCTGTGGATGTGGCTATGCTTCATTGTAGAGAGCCACAGTCATCATCTGGTCTCACAGGCTGGATTTACATCTGTGCTCCCTTTGGGGCCCCCATCTCTCCATTCACAGCCATCCCCAGTGGAAGGAAAGAGTCAGCAAACCTATTGCTCTGTCCCTGAATAGCATCCTGCTCTGGCCCTGAGATGGTTGCCTTGGAAATTCCTTGCTCTCTGCTCTGAGGATGGACCAGTTGGTAGGGTAGCCAGGGCTGGGCTTCTGCTGGATCTCTGGTTCTGGGCGCTGTTGGTCATGGTGGCTTAGGGTACTTGCAGTTTGGCAGATGGAGTAGAAACAAGGAAATATAGGATGGTAAAAAAATGAATAAATAAATAAATTAAAGAAATTTGGGTAGAGACTAAACACAGAGTCAAGAAGGCCATCCATCTAGACCCTGGTCCTGAAGCTCCCAGACAGGTAAGAAAACAAGAGGATAGAATGTGAGAAAACTAGAGAGAGGGAGAAAAGCCAAACTGGAAATGAGAGGAGAACCCAGAGAAACTCTTGTTGGAGGAGTGTCAGTGCCCAGGAACCTAGAGAAGTGTGGGAACCTCAGGCGAGAGCAGAAGGAGCAGCCAAGACCCTGAATCCATCTAGATGGATTGTTTTAATCCAGCATGGCCTTTGTACCACCCCTCAGGGAATAGACCACAGCATGTGAAGAGTTATTAGAATAACTAATTACTTATTAGAATAACTAATAACTATAATTGGGTCTAGATAAAGAGTGGGATAAAGGGAGGATGGTAGAAACAAAGAGGAAAAAATAAAGGAAGGAAGGAAGGGAGGGAGGGAGGGAGGGAAAGATGGAGGGAGGGTTTGCTCTAAGATTGCCATGGCTGGTTCTGGCTTGAGGCCTTGTCTTGTTTGACCTTGGTTCTGCTCTCACTGAGCCAACATTTCCAACTCATGTTACTCTTCCTTAAAAAATTAGCCAACTGGTTGCAGTTGGTAATAAAACCTGCTGTGGGTAATACAACCTGCTGTAGTAATAAAACAGCAGCTTCTATCCCAAAATTTAGCATCCCTGCTCGAAACCTTAGTCTTCTCATTTTTTTTTCCAATGGGTCTGCCCATCAAGGCACTGGAAATGTAGAGATTGGTAATACAAATTACTCACTGTGTTGGTAGTGGATATGAGGAACCAAATGGGGGCCCAAGAAACCAGAAAAATAGCTGCAAGGCCCTTCAACTCTAAAGGTCATAGTTTTAGTAAACTATCCCATTCCCTGCCCTGAATAGAAGGGAGCTGAGCCAGTATAGCAGGACTAACTTGTTCATCAACTCACTGATTTCAGTCTTTTTGTTTTAGGTGCTTCTAAGGAAACCAGAGAACCAGAGGTCATGAGGCTCCTCTGGGCCTGGGCTCTGATCCAAAAAGCAGAATTTGGACCAGCTTTGAATGAGAAGTGGCTTTAGCAAAATTTACCTTGCTCAACAGAGCAGTGAGGCTGCTGAGGGCCAGCCCTTCATTACTCTCCAGTGTAGGAGCCAGTGCTCCTGCTTTCTACTGATATGAGAAGAGGAGACAAAATAAAGTCACCACCCCAGTTTTCCTGGGGCTGAGATGCTCCTGAGACATAAGACTCTCTGTGCTAAAACCAGCCCCTAGAAAGTAGAGATGAGTTGGATGGCATCTACCACAAGCCTTTACAATGTGTCCCCTCTTTAGAGGGGATTGAGTGGAGAGGGTTGCTCCCTACCATGGCTCCAGCCACACCCCTAGACTGAGGGGTAGCTGGTGTGTTGGGCATAGAATTGGGGAGGGGGATTAAATGTTGGATTAAATACAACACCACCTTACCATATGTTCTTTGTTTTGGAAATATTGGTGATTTTATATTCCTTACACTTTTCTGAGTTTTTTTTCCAACTTTCTTCAATCAACATCCAGTGGACAGCAACCAGAGAAAGAACTAAATTTACTTAAATAATAGAAAAATAGAAAATAACTAGTCATTTAAAAAATAAGACTCATTTTTAAAATGTGATTGATTCTTTGATCATTTTCTCCTATACCCCAGATGGAGCAAGAGGTAGAATTACATTTCTTAACTGATATAGAACAACTAATAATAAAAATCAGAACTGTGTTCCAAATTAATCCTATACTGCCTTTAGATTAACCAGTGGTAGTGTCATAATGTTCAGGAAGTGTCTGTTTCACTTCTTAATCTCCCTGTGTCTCCTCAATCATAATCAGCTGTGAGTACTTAGATTCTCACAAAACCCAGACTATATTACTCTATTCATCTCCAAGTATCTTCACTAAATTATAATTTAATGTTAGGCCTCCATTTAAGAGGAACTTCCCACCTTTGCAGCAAGCATGGCTGAAACCTCCTGCTTCACAGAGGGGGATCTAAAGGGATGGATGTCTGGCCCTAGTTTGGCTACTTCCTGGGTGTTGAGTTCTACATGTGCCCAAGAACTTTCATTCCAAAGACAGAACTGGGCCACACTTCTCCTCCAACTCTTGGAGTCTTCGTGGAGGCTCAGTCAAAATCACTAAGTGAAGATGCGATCCACACCCTGTGGGATGCTGTCCACAGACTTATCAGAGCTTATCAAGGGATGGGTCACTTTGTCTCAGGTTTCAGGAAACATAGAAACCAATTCAGCTAGAAAACAGAAATTTCATTCATTCTTCCAGGAAGCATTTTCTTGTCATCTCCATCAATTCTGTGTTCAGATCTGGAGACCAAAACAATGAATAAGATAGTCTCTAAGCTAGGACTGAGTCTGAGAGGTACTGTGCCCAGTGATGCTGCAGGCTTTGAGACCACCTTCTACCCATTCCTCTTAGTTCCAGGGACCTTAAAAACAACTTTAGTGATTGCTCTGACCACCTCTATCATGGCTACCAATTACTTAAAGAAAACAAACACTTTGAAAATGATACGAGTCCTTCAGGCAAGAACCTGGACTTGGGCCTAGAAAATCCAGACAGTAAACACTCAAACTAGTAGGAGAAAAGATCTTATCTCAAGAGCCTCTGAAGAGCATCCCTGAAGAGGCTGAGAATAAATTCTTTAAAGACAGAGCAGGTAGGCTTATTCCCTTCACACACATTTACGGCAAACTCTACTTCAAATTCTTTCTTAGAACAAAGAAATTGTTGTACGCACATTAACAGATGCATACTTGTTTGTATACAGGAGTATCCTCTCCCAGACAACCGAGACTGGAGAAGACAACACTGGTTCCCATGGACCAGGTCTGCTTCCCAAGCCGGCAGCTTTCCCGGCAACATGGGTAGCTCCTGGCAAGCTATCCAGATCCCCAGACACCACTCTCATCTCAGCCCTCCTGTCCCACCCCAGCCCACCGTCTGAGCCTGCAATTTAGCCCACTTGTAATGTTATGGTTTCTGGACTGTTATGATTTGGGAAACTGTCCCTGGGGACCTTTGTTAGGCTCCCCAAGACTATTCCCATAAAACCGCAGGTTCTTGTCCTGAGCTAAGGATAGATATGCAATAGCCCGGACTCTTGCTGAAGATTTAAAGGAGTTTATTAAAAAGAGAGGAATACAGAGGCTAGTTACAGCCTCGTGTTACCCAGGGGTAACATGAGGGGGTGCTTCTAATGAAATCACCGATAATTCCTGGATACAGAGTATTTTATAGTAGTCCTTAACCAGACCCGTCCCCTCTAGGGCCCGCCCTTTTGATGTGGGGGGCATTCCTTCCTGCCAGTCTTTCCTGTTTTTAGCACTGACCCCCCCAAATATGTTACTTGGTCAACAGATTCTGGTCTTTCTTGAAGGGTTCGGGCATCCTCCCATGATTATCGAAGTCTGGAAAAGGCCCTGAAACTATCTCTGTTGTCTTGCTAATCTCCCTTGGTCCCTGGAATCCTGCAGCTTCTTTTTCTGAAGCTCCTGGCTTCTTTACTCCAAAAGATATATTTGAAAAATTGAGCCGGGTGTGGTGGCACACGCTTGTAATCCCTGTGCTTGGGAGGCTGAGACAGGAGGATCGCACAGGTTCAAAGCCAGCCTCAGTTACTGAGTGAGGCTCTCAGCAATGTAGTGAGACCCTGTTTCCAAATAAAATATAAAATAGGTCTGGGAGGATAGCCTGGAGGTAGAAAGCTCCTGGGTTCTACTCCCAGTACCACCAAAAAAATAATTAAAAAAAAAGAAAAATTGAAAATCTTTTCCAGTACTGGTACATTAATACATTTTGAAGCCGCTTCCCAATACTGGTACAGTAACACCATTCTTAGAGGTTAAGATATTGTCCCTGAGCTGGGCTGGTGGTGTACACTTGTAATCCCAGAATTTGGGAGTCTGAGACCAGAGGATCGCAGTTCATGGCCAGCCTCAGATACTTACTGAGGCCCTTTGAAACTAAGTGAGATCCTTTTTCAAAATAAAGAATAAAAAATAGGACTGGGGGTGTACCTTGGAGGTAGAATGCCCCTGAGTTCCATCCCCATTACTGCAAAAAAAAAAAAAAAAAAAAAAAAAAAAAAAAAAGATATTGTCTCTGTTACACAAGCCACACCAGGTATTGTGAAAAGTGGGCAAACAGGCAAGCCAAGTTCCAGGCCTTTTCGAGATGATAGACATCTCCCGATGTCTATCAGAAGAGAGCTGCAAAATGCACCATGTGTGCAGGTACATTCATATGGCTTTGAATCTCATTATGATGTATAACGACATTGCACCAATAAAAGGAGAGAGAGAGGAAGAGAGCTGCAGCCCATTGATTTTCAAATGTCAGCAGGCTTCAGCATCACCTAGAGGGCTTGCTGAAATGCAGGCGTGGCTAGATCTGGAATTTCAGGTTCAAGGACACACACCTCAGCACTTAGAGGTGACTCTTACTGTCTCCTGGCATCTCAAGTTGCTTCCTGAGAAGCTGCTGTTGCAGGTTCTACCCCTCTGAAGGCCATTTGCCCTTCCTCTGTGCTGGTTCTTGGGTTTTGCTCTTTATTAACGTGTTATTCTACAGCAGTGCCACACGGTGTCCAGGTTTCATTTAGTTTGGTTTTGTCCATTTGTTGTTGTTGGGTTTTGTCTCAGCTGGCAGGTGTTTGTTGTTGTTCTGAGTGCTCATCTTACTAAACTCCTGGGAAGTTTTTTCAAACTCCTATTAGAGGTATGCCATGGCTTCTTGTTCTAGCCTCTCTGTTTCTCATCTTTCCTTTCATTTTTTCTGTCTCTTTATGTTTAATCATACGGTTTACTACTTTACTCTTGGGCGATCTTCAGAAAGCAGAGCCTGTTGAAGGAGTTCCATGCTCATCTCTGCTTTATAAGCCGTGTTCCTGCTCTATAAGCAATAGCATTTATTCATTCTTTTGTCGCCTATAGATCATTAAGTATTAAATGACCTCACCCATATACACTGTGGCTGGTTTACTGCTCTTTTTTTTTTTTTGAGATTTTTCTGTTTCTGGTCTAGAGTTGCCCCTAATTTTAGGATGCTGTTATATAGTTGATAATGTATTTATTATTTCTGTGTGCTTTGGAAATGATGACATTTACCCCATGCTCAGCCCATCACCTTGAGTCAGAAGTCTGAGCAAGGGCTCTTAATCCTTTAGAATTCCTAGCATCTGCCTCAAGGATATCAGCCTCAGAGCATCTCCAAAATCCCAGAGGTCAATTTGCCATGTGTACATGGCCCTCATTTAGAGAAATCCTGCAATAATAATCCACATTATTCCTTTGTGTTCAGAAAACATCATGTGCATCTAAATACTTTTTATTCCCTGGATTTAATTTAATATATAAAGAAGAGGAGGGAGAATTAAACTCCCATCTGAGATGAGTAACAGTATAGATTTCCCACGTTTTAACTCCCCTGTTGCATATCTATCTCGGGAAAACCAACCCCTTAGCCTACAAACTGGTCTGCATACTCCATGGAGGTGGCTCAGGCCCATTCATGGCTGGAAGCCTTGTACCTAACATGGCTCTAACATACAGTTACCTATGATCTTGACGAACAACCCTAAGGAGTAAGCAAGAAGTGTTTTATTCAAGCTATTTCTTGGTTGAGGAAACTAAAGGTCACAGTCACAGGCAGGTCATGCAAGGACAATGACCCAGAATTTCTGATTATAAACCCAATTCACATATCCCAGGAGAATCAGCTCAACTTACATTAATGGTTTATAGACTAAACATTTCCCAAAGCCATTAGCTGCATCCCATTCAATATGTGCACATATGAACACTCAGAAGACAGTCCATAAAATGCTTATTTTACTATCATTGAAACAATAACCATAATTGAATTAATTATTCCCTTCTTTCTTGATATAGTTTTGCATTCTTGGGACACCTTAGTGTCTCATAACAGCACTGAGGACCCTTCCTTCCCCAGCGCATGTGCACACTCACACATGCACACAAACACAATTTTTAGAATCTAATGATAGTATTAAGGACCTTTTCTCACCCCAAAATTCAAATACCCAGAATTCACACACAGAGAGAATTCTGTATCAGTTTCAAGGAATTCCCAAGCTCCAAAACTAAAACCTTAAGAGTCTCTTTCAATTTTTTTTTATATTTGGAGCTTAAGGAAGGCTTTAAGGTTATTGATGTCAACTTCTTCATACAACAGGTATAGAAACTGAAGACTAGAGATAGGTCATTATTGGTCGATGATTTTAGAGGAAATGTAAACACGGCAGAAGATAGTTTTGGAAGTCCTCCTCAGAATCAGCTGAAATTTACTCTGATCTCTTCTCCTCCCTTCTCTTCCCTCACTGAGTTTCCTATTGGCAGACGTGACCTGTCCAAAGCCTCCCAGCTGGGCAAAGACCTGGGACCAGAAAACAGGCCCACCCTTCATCCATTGCCTTTACATGACAATTTCTGTTTTCCAAAGTCTCTAAACCTCTTCCTCCTCCCTCACAGCCAGCATCTCTCTTCTTTCTCATCCTTCTAGGTTATATTTTAATTTTATGACCTGTTTATATTACATCTCTTCTCCTTTTAATTAAAAACAAATCAAAATTTTGTTCATAAAGTGATTAACAGTTAGATGTGGGTGCTTGAAAACAAGTTTCCTTCTATATTTCCAAATGTTCCCCAGGCCACAGGCTTTGAAAATAAGTAAATAAACAAATAAGTAAGCAAATAACTCCTTCCAACCCTGAGAAAATAACATAAATAAGACCAACTGATGGGACTGGATAGCAGGCAACATTTTAAATCATGTCCTAAAAATGTCACTTGAAGCTTGGTTAAATCTCTATTATGCAAAGCTAAATTAAAATACAAATAAATTATATCCACAGAGAGATGGGAACAGAACAAAATTAAGTTTTGCTGTCGGTGACATGTTGTGATTAAGCCTAACAAGTCGATACTTCCTGATAATAAAAATTGTTGACATCCTCAGAGCCTTAATTACATAAAGACCAATGAAGCAGAATTATCTCATAGATTTGAAAAATATAAGACAACAATTTTTAAAAAAATTATGCCGGGCGTGGTGGCGCACGCTTGTAATCCCCGCGCTTGGGAGGCAGAGACAGGAGGATCGCGCAGGTGGCTTAGGAGACCCTGTTTCCAAATATTAAAAAAAATGTAAAAAGGTCTGGGAGTGTAGCCCGGAGGTAGAAGGGCTTCCAGGAACCCCAGTACCACCAAAAAAAAAAAAAAAAAAATTATTTCAGGGAGCTGAGCATGGTGGCACAAATCTATATTTCCACTACTTGGGTGAGACCCTGTTTCAAAATAAAAAATGAAATAGGCCTGGAAATGTAGCTCAGAGGTAGAACGTCCCTGGATTCAATCCCAGTACCCCCAAAAATCCTTTCAGGGTTAATCCCTGCAAGGTCTCCTAAAACATATAAAAGACAAACTATTTCTGAGTGTTTAGACAGTTGTAGAACCCAGGTTTCAGGGATAGACAACATCTTAGTCATTTATAAAGCAGTAAGTCATATAGGCTACATTACTGGTGAGGCCACAACATCTCTGGCTTTTCTGTAAAAATGATAGATAATAATAGTGAGCTTTGTTTTCATGAATTACCATCTAGGTTATATTGGACCAACCATTCTTCTGAAGACAATAAGAAAGCACAGACAGACTATAAAGAATGCTTATTTGAAAACATCAGAAAGCTACCGAGGCAAAGCAAATTTGCAGGGCAAAGCCAGGGGCGGGGGTTAAGGCTGGAGAGTGGAGCTCCTTTATAAACTTCCCCATCTGGATTGGTGATTCCAGAAGCGAACGCTGAGCTGCTAAGAGACCAAGGAGAGGTAAGGAGATTCTCACATGATTATAGGGGAAATGAAGCAAGGTTCACAGCTCCCACAAGAAGAAGGGCTTTGAAAAATATGCAAGGCTTTTAGTTGGGAAATATGAAGTGCTGCCACCCGGGGTAAAAGTAAGTGTGAAATAGAGCATCCATCCAAGGACTGAGGCTTCTGATAAAACTGGCATTCCTGATTTGATTTATAAGGTTTGATTATTTTTTCTTGATTTTTAAAAAGTCCAACAGAAAAATAAAAAGTGTGATAAATAGAAACAACTATAAAATAGGGTACTTAAAGTCAGTTATATAAATAATTATAATAAATAAATATGGACCAGGCAGAGATGTCAAACTAAATAAAAAACAAGGTCCAACTATATGTAATCTATAAGAAAAAAATATATATGTATATATATTGATGGTATTGGGGTTCCTGGAAACCCTTCTATCTCCGGGCTACACTCCCAGACATATTTTATACTTTTTATTTGGAAACAGGGTCTCTTAAGCCAGCACAGCTGGCTTTGAACCTTCACAATCTTCCTGTCTCCGCCTCCCAAGCGCAGGGATTACAAGTATGCACCACCACACCCGACTAAGAAATATATTTTAAATAAAAAGTATAGAGATGCTGAAAGCAAAAAGGGAGAAAAAGTTTTTACTAAAAAAAAAGCATAAGAGAATTAATATGATTACATTAATATCAAATTTGGTATCAAAGTGAAAAGTATGGCTTGAGCTAAAAGGGACTCTTCTAAATGCTGAAAATATCAATTTGTAAAGAAGACATAACAATCTTAAATGAATATGCACAAAATCTCAAAAGTTCATGAAGCAAAAACTAACCAGACTAAAATAATAAAATAAAAAATGACAATCATAGGTGAAGCTTTAGCATTGTTCTCAGTAGTTAACAGAAGGATTATCAACTGCTATCAACAGTATCAATAGATTTGAAAGAATTGACATTTACATTGCTTATACCCAAATGATAAAAGCAGAATTCACGTTCTTTTTTTAATTTAACACATTTTTATTAGTGTATTGTAGTCAAAGATCTCAATGGAATACATGACTTGTGAGGATATACAAGCACACATCATCCAATTAGCCTTTATCCAATCCCCATCCCATTCCCCCCTCCCTCCATCCCATACTTGATTTAGTGATTGACTTTGATATATTTGTTTAAGTACATCATGTGATTTAAAGAGATTCCATCTTCCCCTCTCTCATCACCTCTGATAGGTCACCTTAATTGCTCCTCCATAGGGCCCTTTCTTCAACTAGATTTCCTTTCCTCCTATTATCCATTTCTTCCTAGTTTTTCACATTAGGGAAAGCATCTGATTTTTTATTTTCTGTGATATTTATCTGTGGATGCCTCATTGCAGGCTCTGATCCCACTTTCGAAGGCCCCGGCACCAGCCTCGCCACTTGGCAGACTCTGATCCCGGCCTCGGAGGCCCCAGCACTGGCCTTGTCTTAAGGCAGGCTCCTATCCCAGCCTCGCTGGCCCCAGCACCGACCTCGCTGCATGGCTGGCTCCAATCCCAGCCTAAGAGGCCCCAGCACCAGCCTTGCCTCATGGCAGGCTCCAATCCTGACTTCACTGGCCCCAGCACTGGCCTCACCCCTTGGCAGGGTCCCATTCCAGCCTCGGTTGCCCCGGCACTGGCCTTGCCTCACAGCAGGCTCCAATATCAGCCTCGGAGGCCCCAGCGCCAGCCTTGCCTCATGGCAGGCTTTGATCCCGGCCTCAACGGCCCTGGGACTGGCCTCACCCCTCAGCAGACTCTGATCCCAGCCTCAGAGGCCCAGCACCAGCATTGCCTCATGGCAGGCTCCAATCCCAGCCTTGGTGGCCCCGGCACTGGCCTCACTGCACAACAGGCTCTGATCCTGGCCTTGTAGGCCCCAGCACCAGCCTTGCCTTAAGGCAGGATCCTATCCTGGCCTTGCTGGCCCCAGCACTGGCCTTGCCTCATGGCAGGCTCTGATCATGGCCTCGTTGGCCTGGCACCAGCCTTGCCTTAATGCAGGCTCCTATCCCAGCATTGCTGGCCCCAGCACTGGCCTCACTGCATGGCAGGCTCTGATCCTGGCCTCGCTGGCCCCAGCACAGGCCTCACCTCACGGCAGGCTCCAATCCTGGCCTTGCTGGCCCCAGCACCAGCCTTACCACTATGGCAGGCTCTGACCCAGGCCTCAAAAGCCCCAATACCAGCCTCGCATCATGGTGGGCTCTGATCCCAGCCTTGCTGGCCCTAGGACTGGCCCTGCCTCTTGGCAGGCTCTGATCCCGGCCTGTAAGGCCTTAGCACTGACCTTGCCTCATGGCAGGCTCCAATCACAGCCTCTCTGGCCCCAGCACAGGCCTTGCCTTAAGGCAGGCTACTATCCTTGTCTCACTGGCCCCAGAACTGGCCTCCCGGCATGGCAGGCTCCGATCCCGGTCTCACTGGCCCCAGCACCGGCCTCACTGCCCGGCAGGCTCCTATCCTGGCCTCAGAGGCCCCAGCACTAACCTTGCTGTGCAGCAGGCTCTGGTCTCTGTCACTGCGAGCAGGTAGTCTACAGATCTTCCCTTTTTTCTACCTTTTTTTTTTTTTTTTTTTTTTTTGGTGGTACTGGGGTTCCTGAAAACCCTTCTACTTCTGGGATACACTCCCAGAGACCTAGTTTTTATATTTTTGTTTGGAAACAGGGTCTCTTAAGCCAGCGAGGCTGGCTTTGAACCTGCACAATCCTCCTCTCTCTGCCTCCCAAGCACAAGGATTATAAACATGCACCACCACACCCGACGTTCTTCCATTTTTTTAATATGAGAAAGCAATACATGTCTTTTGCAAAAGCTGGGACCCTGAATACCTAGTGACAATGAATTTTGTCTCCACTCCGAAGGCAGAGGGGCACAACTACACTTCATAGAGCAGGCTCTGCTGCTCCATGTGCACCCTGGCCTTCCGCGCTGCACAGAGGAGCCCGGTGGTCATGAGGGCTGATGTCTCCCAGAACACGCAGAATGTCAGCCCAACCCAGCTATGTGGGGTTCCCTCTGATACACCCCAAACCCTTTTACCACTTAGCATGTTGTCTAGAATTCCCAAGCATGTGTGGCAGGAGCAGTCTACTTTTGGGGAGATTTCCTCAAAAGTTCAAGGTGGATTGGACTGGATCTGTCTGCCCCTCCAAATACTGGTCATCACCGCTGCCACTGCTGCCACCACCGCCACTGCCATCTCGGTTCTCTCCTGAACACCTTTCCCACACAACATGTTTTCCAGAATTCCCGAGCATGTGCGGCAGTAGCAGTCTACCTTTGGGGAGATTTCTTTGAAATATTAAGGTGGATTGGATTGGATCTTTGCCTCTCCCAGATATTGGCCACCGCTGCCACTGCCACTGCCATCTCAGTTCTCTTCCAAGCACCTTTTTCACACAGCATGTTATCCCACATTCCAGATGATGTGCAGCAGTAGCATTCTACCTTTGGGAAGATTTCTTCAAAAGATCCAGGTGGATTGGATCAGATCTCTGCCTCTCCCAAATAATGGCCACTGCCACCACTGCTGCCACCACCATTTCAGTTCTCTTCCAAAAACTTTTCCTACACAGCATGTTGTCCAGAATTCCTGAGCATGCGGTGGTGGCATTCCACCTTTGAGGAGATTTCTTCTAAAGATCAAGGTGGATTGGATCAGATCTCTGCCTCTCCCAAATACTGGCCTCCACCACTGCTTTTGCAGCTACCACCACCACCTCCACTGCCACTGCTGCTACCACCATCTCAGTTCTCTCTCAAACCCTTTTCCCACACAGCAAGTTGTCCAGAATTCCTGAGCATGCGCGACCGTAGCAGCTTACCTTTGGGGCGATATCTTCAAAAGTTCAAGGTGGATTGGATCAGATCTCTGCTTCTCCCAAATACTGGTCTCTGCTGCCCCTGCCACCACTGCCTTCCTCCTGGTTCTCCGCTGAGTACCTGCTTTACATGGTATGATGTCTAGAATTCTTAAGCATGTGAGGTAGGAGCAGCCCCCCCTTCGTGGAGATTTCTTTTCCAAAAAATTCAAGGTATATTGGATAGGATTTGTCTGCATCTCCTGAATCCTGGCTGCTGCCACCGCCATCTTAGCCCCTCTCCAATATTTTTTAGTAAAATAAGACAGTATGTGTGTTTTGAAGAGGTTGTGAGATCGAGCACTCAGCAGCAATGAATTTTATCTCCCCTCCAAGAGCAGAGGCCACAGCCTCACCATATAGAGCAGGATCTGCTGTTCTGAGCACACCCCCAGTGCAGCATAGAGGAGCACAGGCTAGGTGCACTGAGTTCCCCAGGACACGTGGCTGGGCTTCCCACCCGTCACTGCTGGGCTCCCTCCACCATGCCTGGATCATTTTTCTTACAAGGTATGTTGTTAAGAGTTCCCCAGCATGTGCAGCTGAAGTGGTGTTTTCTCTAATCTCTTCTGGGATGTTCTTCCAAAAATCACTTTTCTTGTGTGGCGGGTGCCTCCTTGTCTTCTTGCTTCTAATTCTGCCATTATCCACTCTGTCTCCTGTATTCTAGATAGGAAGTCATGGCTGGAAATGTCTCCTTAAGTTGTCCCAGTCAGATATTAAACCAAAATCTGGTGTCCAGGGCTTCTCTGAGGAATGCATGTCCTTTTTGGCAGCCAGCAACTACGGCCGCCGCCATCTTCAAGAACTTTTCCAGATTCAGAATACACATTCTTTTAAAACACACAAAGAAGCTGTGTGTAATGACACAGGCTAGTAATCCCAGTGCTTGGGAGGCTGAGATAGGAGAATCGCAGGTTGAGAACAGTCTCAGCAACTTAGTGAGACCCTATTTCAAAATAAAAAATAAATTGTGCTGGGGTGGGTGTAGCTCAATGATAATAAATTCCTGAGTTTAATCTCCAACACCAAAAATAAGATGAGATAAAATAAAATTAAAATGTACAAAGAATATTTACCTAAATCTATCATGTTTCTTCATAAAATAAGGCTGAATACATATGAAAATATCAAAATGTTACAGAGTATGTTCTTGGTGAAACTGGAAGTGAAATTAATAACACTAAGTCTTCTAGAAAATTTTCCAAGTCCTGGGCAAGAAGCAACACATTTTAAAACAATCCATATGTCAATAGTAAAATTAGAAAATATTTTAACTGAACTATAAAAAAAATCTCAGAATGTGTGGGATGCAGCTAAAACTGTCTCTAAAGGAAAATTTACAGCTTTGAATACTTGAATTAGAAAAGCAGAAAAGTTTTAAAATCAATAACCCAAATTTTTACCTTAAAAAATTAGGGAAAGGAAAGTAATTCAACCAATGGGGAAAGGTGGGGAATAAAGATAAAATGAGAAATCAGTGAAGAGAAAACAAATGATACAAAGGTTAACAAGATCAAAAATAATAAAGAAAAAACAAAGAAAACAAAAATTATATTAGGAATAAGAGAGGGGGTATAAGTACATATTTTTCAGGCATTAAAAGAAGAATCAGGGAATATTATAAACAACTACACCAATAACTTCAGCAACTAGACTAAATCTTGGAAAATACAACTGACCACATCTAAGAAGAGAAGAAGTAGATAATTCCAATGCGGCTATGTCTACTAATGGAATTAGATTTCTAATCAACAGTGTTCCCACAGAGAACAGATGGTTTGCTGGGTATTTTCCACTAGGCATCTAAAGAAAGAACAAGGGCGCCCTTCCACAGCCTCTTCATAGATGAGCTTGACTTGTCCTGAGAAGGGGCTACAAATGTCTAGAAAAGAGTTTGTTGTTTGAGTAAGTGGGTTTGAGGGACATAGCTGAAGCAAACAACCAGACTACTTCTAACTTTAACTCCCTGGGCACGAGTTTCTTGGGATGATAAAATCATGTGAATGCTGCCGGGCATGGTTGCACATGCTTGTAATCCCCGTGCTTGGGAGGTGGAGACAGGATTACACTTGTTGTAAGCCAGCCTCACTGGCTTAAGAGACCCTGTTTCCAAAAAATATATATATAAAAAAAATAGGCCTGGGAGTGTAGCCCGGAGGTAGAAGGGTTTCCAGGAACCCCAGTACCATTAAAGAAAAAAAAAAAATCATGTGAATGCTGACAATGAGCTATCGTTATGGGAAGCTTCAGGCCTCAGTCTAGCCGGCTGGACTGATCCCTTATGGCTGCCTTGGGGAAAGAGGGATCATTGGGAAGGGCCACAAGAGGAGAGAAAAATACTCTTTCTTGACCTGGTGATGGTCACACAGGTGCGTTCATGTCTTGAAACATCAAGTCTCATTCGTTCTGTGGATGGCTTTCTTTTTGTGTACTACACATCAATAAAAATCTCATCTAGGAGAATTAAACATTAATAGTGATGATGGTTATGATTTCTAGAGTATTCACAGTCGTTACTGATTTCTGGAACGATTTATGAGATAAAAGAGAACAAATTGGGTCATTGAAAATACAAGGCTGGAATATCACAAGCCGTTTAACTGATGTTAACACTGTAATAAAAAGCTGTGATTGCTAATACATGAAAACAGTGAGATGAAAATTGGCATCTGCCCTATAACTGCAACTCTCTTCTATATTACATAATGGTTTCCAAGATAAAAACAATATGGAGAGGAAGGGGGCAGTTTTCTTCCCTAAATTCAGTTCCTTTATATATTTATTGTTTCCCACTTACCTAATTAATTCTACTTGATGTCATTAAGAACAGTAATGTGCATAATTCTTGAGTATGTAGCTCAATGAATTTTTATATACTGAATATGCCTACATAAACTAGCATTCAGATGGGTACAGAATATGACCAGCGTTTTAGAAACTTCTCCTCGTGCCTTTCTACCTCTCCCAAAGATAACCACTAGTCAAGTTTCTATCACCAGAGGTGGGTTTTACTACAATTTGAACCTCAGCACATCCAATGTGTTCTCTTTTGTGCTTAACTTCTCTCACTCAAAACCATTTCCCTGTGCTTGCTTCTTGATTTTAGCAGCACTATACAGGCAGGTTAGAATGCTATCATCAAATAAAATTTGGTGCAATGCCTTCTGTGCAGACAAGGGCTTTGCAAACTGAGCAGGACCTGAGTTATAGCTCCATTATTCTGGCATTGGAATAGATTTTGGGTCTCTCCAAGCTCATTGTCTTATCTTTGCAATGAGGAAACGATAGCTACATGGCATGATTGCTGGAAGGATTATAAATAACATTAGTAATACTAAAGCTGTATTGAACACCCAGCATGTGTGGGCCTTGTGAAGCCTCAGCCATACACTCAGCATGTGTGTGAATCCCAGTCTCTGTTCCCCTCTTCTAAACTCTAAATTCCAGGGAGGTGATCCAGTGATCTCAGCATAGGTCAGGTGGACACATTTGGAAAAATCAAACCATCAAGCAGGGGTTCTTGGGCATTTATGCAGGACTGTGCAGGATACAGAGGGCCACATCTGAGCACTGAGCATGCTCCTAGAGAATAGAGGATCACCCCAGGCCATCCCCCAAGAGCACCTTCTGCAGCCTCAGAGCCCACCAGAGAAACATACAACTTCTGCAATGGGTGCACATAGTCTAGAAAAGAAAAACTAGAATCCACACTTTCTATGTATAAAGAGTTTTATCATATAATTCGCATAGAAAACCAGCCTCAGTGTCCATGAGGCTCAAGGCACAACAAAAGAGGAAATGTTGGCCTAGTCATGCATTGAGAAGGTCAGTCATCCATCAAGTCCACAGAGGGCGATCCAAGATGAGAGTCCATACCTGGTTAATTTAGTAAGAACCATCATTGTGTTATCTTTTTCTTTAACTGGGGGTTGAGCCCAAGGATAGTCTAACTACAAGCTCTACCTTCAGTAATTTTTATTTTTAATTTTGAAACTGTGTCTTGCCAAGTTGCTGAGAGTCTTGCTAAATTGTTCAGGCTGGACTCAAGCCTGCAATCTCCCTGTCTCAGCTTCCCAAGTACTGGGATTACAGGTATACACCACCATACCTAGTTACCATTCTGTTATCTTAATCATGGCCCCCAAGTTTGTGCAAACCTAAAACAATCCTAAACCAAACTGCCAGCCCAAACAAACAAAACAAACACAATGGTCCTTGGAGATCACTAGAGCAGCTCTGTGTCCTCCCTATTTTTCAGATGAAAAAGTTCGGTTAGAAAGGCGTAAAGGGACATGACCCATTTACTTATAACTTTGCTTGCCTTATGGGAAATGATTCCTGCATGGATACTTTCATTACTTTAGGAGAGTATTTTGGGTAGGCTTTGAGTAAGGCTGGACTAGTTGAGGTGTCAGTAGGGTCCTGAAGCAGGGGGATGCCACCATGGACACAGGGTCTCCTGCTTCTCCTTCTCTCTTCCTCCCAGCCCCCCACACTGCCCTGCGTGCATGGTCCCATTTTGTTGAGATTTGTTGTGTCTACCAACACTGAACTACGAGGACAATCCCAATGCAGAACTGCTATTTAGCTTGCAAAAGATGAGAGAAAAGGACCAAAATACATACATAAAGAGGCTCATTTAAAAAAAAAAGTCTGAGTGATTATTTCCTCTCAGAATAAAATTATGTTAATCCATTCACTGCAGGGAGGGGGAAAATGAAGCCCTTTGGAAAAATGAAGCTAAACTAATTTTAGCTCCATCTCATTTCTAGCACAACAACTTCAAGTTGGAGAGTGGAGGGGGAAGGGAGGGGCTGATCCAATTACACAAAAAAGGGGGCCCCTTAAAAGGGGGCACAGCAGAGCCAAGTCTGCGAATGATCATGCTGAGCATCCCTGGGCACGCTTCCTGTGCTTTGGGATCATGCGGAATGAACATTCAACTTTTCTTTCCCCTCTCCCCCTTCCTACCCCATTCCTCTATTCTCCCCCTCACCCCTCTCCATGGGTAGCCAGCCTTTGATTGAACTCCAATGAGGAGCTAAGAGTCACCATGACTCAATGGACAGAATGAAAGCTGAATCCTCACCTTGGACAGTCACTGCCTCTGGTGCCTCCTGCCCTGTTCTGTGAAATGGGAAGTGTCCATGGTTCCAACGAGGATTCCAGGTAACGGTGTGTGTAAGCACCGGGCACAAGCTGCTCTCAAGAAGAGCCATTATTATTGCTTCTTTGATCATCCCTATCGTTTATTCTTCCATCCATCCTTCCATCAATCCATCCATCCGATATTCACCTGTTCATCCATACGGAATGCAGGTCCAGCAGAAGAGATGGAAGTTCCAAGACAAAAAGAACAGGGCACAGCTTCTTCCTGCAAGGCGTTCACCCTCCAGTGGGGGAGGCAGAGAACGGATGATGAACTACAAGGGTGGGTGGTGGGTGGGGACTCAATGACCACGTGGAGGGATCTTTGTGAAAGGCAGGGTTCATCTTAATGGAGGTGTGCAGGAATGGGTTTCATGGGGAACGGAGCTCAGGCCTTGGAGGGCCAAATTCTTCCAGGTGAAGCTAGAAGTTGGGAGGATGATTCAGGGCGTGGGTGGCAGGACAGTCAGTAACTGAGAACAGGCCTTCAGGCAGAAGTTTAGGTGAGGTCCAGAGCTGGAAACTTTTTATCCCCCCTGAAAACAATGCGGCAGCCAATCAGGACATAGCTTTTTCCGACATTTGGGAAAGATACTGAGTGTTAGCATTTTTCTATTTCTTATTTAGGCAATAAGAAATAGAAAAACAAAATCATAGTAAGTGGAAAAAAGGAGAAGTCTTGGTTTAACTCTTTTGACTTAATTTAGCAGTATACAACTTTGGGCATGATTTTGACTCTGAGTTTTTGGAAGCTGATGGTTTCCTAGAAATTTCTTCTTGCTTCTAAGTTATGTGAATCAAATAAAATTCAAAATGCACTTGGTACCTTTAATACTTATAAATAAAAAAACTGCAGTGAATCATTTTGCTTTTCTTTTCTTTCTTTTTCTTTTCTTTTTTGGTGGTAGTACCAGGAATTGAACTCAGAGGCTATAATCCACTAAACTACAACCCATCCCTTTTTTTTTATTTTGAGACAGAGTCTCTCTAAATTGCCTAGGCTGGCCTTGAACCTGTGATCTTCCTGCCTCTGCCTCCCAAGTAGCTGAGATTACAGGCATGCATTACAGCACCAGGCAAGTTCAGTCCCTTTTTGTGATCCTGAACTCTGAAGTCACAAGATCTAAGATATGGAATCAAACTAACTGTTTACCAATGGATGAACAGATAATGAAAATGTAAAGTATATATACCCTGGAATACTATTTGTGCATAAAACTGAAGAAAAGCCTGCCATTTGCAGCACCATGACTAACTCAGAGGATGTTATGTTAAGTGAAATAAGCCAGGAACAGAAGGACAAGTGCTGGATCATGTCCCTCATATGTGGAGTCTAAAAAAGTTGGACTCAGGAGTTGAGAGGAGAATGATGTTACTGGAGGCTGAGGAGGATAGGGAGGTGTGTGATGAGATTCTCCTAAGGGCACTACACAACACTCAGATAAGATGAATAAATTCTGGCATTCTGATGCATAGTTGAGTAACTAATTAACAAAAATTACACGGTGTATTTAAAAATGACCAGAAGTGAGGACTTTGGTGTCACTTATTGTTTCTTATTATTAGCACGGTTCAGCCCCTCTAATTATACCCATCATTCATTCTTCCATCCATCCAAGAAGTGATAAATGTCTAAGGCAATGGATATACAAGTTATTCTGACTTGATCGTTACACAGTGCATACATGTTTTAAAACACCAATCACATTGTGCCCCACAAACACACAGAATCACAGAGCAATCAAAAGTAAAGAGAAGCTCACCAAGTGCTATGTGCATGTATGTATGTCACGATCACTATGACCTACACTGTGATGTGAGACTATAATGCATCAATAAATGTCTAAAAATAAACAGGCAAGATACTTTAAAGAATAAAAACAATGAAACCCCAAACAAAACTCTGAACTTAGCTTAACATCTCGCCCATTCTGAGCTTGGGCCTGTTCAGAGAGGGGCCGGGGGAGGGGTCTGTCTGCCCTGTACCCTCACTGTGCACCTTCTGATCTGGAGCTGATGGGTCAGATCTGCCCTGAGAACAGGGCAGTGAGGTAGAGCTAAGGGGAGGGGACAGCTTTTGCTCAGCTGTGACTGTGCTTCCTGGCCCTGTTTGATGAGCAAGGCTGCAGGGAAGGCATTCTAAGGTATTGGGATGCCTCACAGCCCTCCTCACCAGATATGAGGCTAGCAGGTGCCACAAAGTCCACTGTCTTTATTGACCCATCTTTTATATTTCAAACCAGGTAAGGGAGTCAGTAGATAAAATGGGTTCTTCATTCCTATTATAAATCATGCCCATGGGAGTCTCTCTCTCACTCACTGCTCTCATAACCAACATATTGACTCTTTAGTAGAAAATCCAGACACTGAGAGCTTCCTTTAAACACCTGCCACATGGTGCTCAGACATTATAAGTTTCAAGTGCTTGGCTCTAGTAGGTGTTCGATACATTGCCAACACGGTATTATCCTTATCTTTTTTCCTTCCATCTGGCAGATGAGAGAGGACTTTATGGGAAGTCCCAACAGCTGCCTGTCCAAATGCATCCATTTTTTATTTCTCTAAAAATGCTGTGTGATGAACACATTTAGATTTCCCAAAGCCAAATTCTTGTTAATTATTCAACATTTTTAGGTGTTCCAGAAGTAAAACCACATGCTTTAAAACTAAAAACTGTTCAAAAACATGCTAGGGTTGGCACATTCTGCTGGTGATTCTCCAACAGAATTAAACAAAAGAATCCATTATGGATTTCAGGTTCCTTTAAAAAAGAGTGTTACTTTCTTGAGAGTGAAATTATCTATTCTGCAGATCCACATGAAAGTCTAAAATACAATTTTTTAAAAATGGTTTGGTAATTTAATTCTGGAAATCTTTGGGAAATGCAGAATTAGCATGCTAATTCTGTTCCTACCACCTCTGAGCTTGGCAAAGAAAGATTTGGATTATTTCCCTGGTGATGAACTGAATCAAAAAAGCACGAGCCTTCCAGGAAACCTGGGAATACTAATTACCCAGACTCTGTGCAGACACCCATGTGGTATGTGTGCATCCTGCCCCTCAGAGATATGACACTGCGGGAGTCGAGATCTCCCTGCTGAGAAAGATGAATGTTTTGTTTTCTTCTGGCAGCATCACGGAATCACAGCTGCTCCCAGCCCACTGTAATTCGACCAACTTCCACAGAAACAGCACCTTTTCCAAAGCTGGAGCTACTTTGGTACATGAGAGGTTATCCTTTGGTACATCCAAAGCTGGAGGTAGCTTTGGTACATTACAGACCACTGCAGAGCCAATGCCTTCCACTCCTCAGCCCACCAAGAGCTTGGGTAACTCCTTTAAGCTATTCAGTGTTGGCACTTACTCTTTTTCATCAGTTCAACTTCAATTCCCCATCTCCTACCACACCCCCTTTCCCAGGGGTGCGCTCTGCTCCTTGTCATGACAAGACTCTGCAGACTTCTTGTCCTCTGCTGTTTTCCCTGCTCGGACCAGTACCACCCACTCCACCACCAGCACTAGAGACAGCCTAGTGAACTCCTGCTGAGGTCTTGCTTTCCTCTACTGACCATCACTGCAGGTCAAGCAGAAGCTGGAGGACCTCTTAATGGGGATGTTACATCCAGAGAATATCACTAGCGTATCACAGAGAATGTGTGCATTGAGGGATAAATACCCGTGGTTACTGGCTTGAGCTTGCAATATACATTTATAACTAATCTAAGTTCACCTTTGAATTACACTTTTCTGTTTCCCATGTAGATACCACATTACAGAGAATTCTTATTCCACTCATCCATTACTTACAGAGAATGCTGTTATTCATTCCACTCATTCATGTACTATAACTACCAGAGATATGGACTAACTTACACAGGGTTAGGATCCAGCCTTCCTGCCTTGAGTAGCACTGTTTACTTCACAGTGGGGCTCTGCATGGTGAAGGACACCCCTCCCACGGTTGTTTCTCCTGTCCTCAAGTTGTTTTTCTTTGGCTACATGTCCCCATTACTGCTGTTCTCAAGGAGACCTCCCAGCACAACTAAATGTTCCCAGATCCTTCCATCAGAAATAGACCTGTGTGGAAGAATGTCACTAATAATGTAGGGCAAAGCAAAACAAAAAGGAAAAACACAGAAAAATATGTGTGCATATTTTCTATGCATATTGGAGTGATCCCAGTCCAACGTACCATAGATTGCACAATAGATTACTAATAGCAGCTACTATCCAGGAGAAGCATTATCAGAGGGGAAAGAGTGTTATCAGCAGGGGAAAGTATCTCACTCTTCTTGTAGTTCTGTTATAATTTAAGAAGAATTAGTTGTTACTAATTTTTTAACTTTTTAGTTTGCAATATATATTTATAATAAATCTAAGTTCACCCTCGAATTACACTTTGCTGTTTCCTATGTAGTCCAGACACCATATTAAAAAGAATCTTCAATCCCCCCCCCATCCATTATTTATAGAGGATGCTCTTAGTCATTTCACTCACCCACATGTTCTAATCCAATACACTGTTGCTATCTTACTTTGAACAAGCAATTATCTCTAAATAAATGGAAAAATATATTATTTTACATTTTTTTCAATCTTTTCCTTTTTTTTTTTTTTGTACTAGGGATTGAGTCCAGGGGCATTCTACCTCCAAGCTATACCTGCAGCTCTTTTTTAGTTTTTAATATTAAAACAAAATTTCACTAAAAAGCTGAGGGTCTCACTAAGTTGCTGAAGCTGACCTCAAACCTGTTCTCAGCCTCCCGAGTACTGGGATTACAGGTATTCAGCTACTCCTCCTTTCTTCATGTGGCATTGAAGGGGTTTTTGTTTATTTGTTTTCAGGTATTGTTGTTTTTGTTTTAATTTGGCATGAAGTTCCTGACTTAAATAATAATTTTTCTTCTCCATGAAGAATTTATTTTAACATTTCTTGCAGCAACATTATGTTGGTGGTAAATTTCCACAGTTTTTGTTTGTCTATCTGAGAAAGTATTTCTTTTTCATGCTTGATGGATTACATAGCTCAATATAGAATTCTGAACTGGTAGATTTTTTTCTCCTTGCAACACTTTATAAATTTCACTCCATTCTTTTCTTATCTGCCTGGTTTCTGATGAGAAATTTGGTGTAATTTTTATCTGTTTTTTTTTTTTTTAAGGTAAAGTATACCGTTCCCTGTTTTGGTCCAAGAATTTCTCTTTGCTTTTGGTTTTGGCGATTTGAATATGATAGAGTGCATGTAGATTTCTTGAGATTATTCTGCTTGGTGTCCTTGAGCTTCCTGGGTCTGTGTCTTGGTGTCTGTCACTAACTTTGAAAACATTTTGCCATTCCTACTTCCATCATTCGCTCTGTTCCATATTTTCTTTCCTCTCCTTCCGGTATTCCACTTGCTATATTGATATCCTTTGAAATTTCCCCCACAATTCTGGATGTTTTGTTTTGTGGTTTGTGTTTTGTTTTCCTTCTTATCCTCTCTTTGCATCTAAGTTTGAGAAGTTCTTTTAAACTAGTGCATATTAATCATACAAAATAATGGTCTTCACTATGGCATATTTATACATGCCTAAAACATACTTTGGTCACTTCTACCCCATTTTTTTAGCTTTTTTTTAATTACTCTAACCAAAAATACTTGAAAAGCACAACTTAGAGGGAAGACAGGGTTATTGATTCAGGTTTAGAGGGTTCAAAGGGCCCATGGTTGGCTGGCTGTAAGGTAGAAACAACTTGGTGGCACAGCTTCAGAGTATGGTGGAGAAAAGCCACTCTCACCTTATGGTGGCCAAGAAGTAGAGAGAGAAAGAAAAGGGGGCCAAGGATACAAACAGCCCACAAGGTCACACCCCCAGTGATTCACCTCTCCAGCCGTGCTCCAGCTCCAAACCTGGCCACCCAGCCTTATATGTGAGCTTATCTGGGGGATACCATACTATAACAACTCCATTACCGTCTCTCCCTCCCCTCATTCGGATCCCCCTCCTCTTCTCCATTAGTCTCCCTTCTGCTTAAGTTTGAGAGCTTGAAATTGCCCCATCTTCAAGTTCACCAACTCTTTCTCCCTCCATGTCCAGTCCACTGATGATCCCATCGATAAGTTTTCATCTCTATTGCAGTGGGGGCTTATTCTTGTGCATTTCCTTTGATGACTTATCGCTGTTCTCATCTCTTTGTTTACATCACTCATCTCTTCTTCTGTGTTGTCTATTTTTTCCTGTAGAGCCTTTAACACACACACACACACACACACACACACACACACACACACATATATATAGTAGTATCCAGGGGCATTCTACCTCTGAGCTCCACCCCCAGCCCTATTTTTTATTCCTTTTTTTTTTTTAAACAGAGTCTCACTGAGTTGCAGAAGGCCTCACTAAGTAGCTGAGGCTGTCTGTAAACCAAGATCCTCCTGTCTCAGCCTCCCAAATGCTGGGATTACAAGTGTGCACCATCACGCCCAACAGCCTTTAACATATTAATCCATTATTTTATGTTGCTGGCCTGATCGTTCCAACATCTGTATAATTTCTGAACCAGGTTCTCATGTTCATCTCATCAGACCTGTGCTTTCCCTTGACTTTCCACATGACTTAGAAAGTTCTGTTAAAAGCCAGATATGATATGTTGAGTAATAGGAACTGAGGTGAATAGACCTTTAGTGTGGTGTTTGATTTTACTTTGGCTAGGAATTGGCCTGTGTTTGAAATCTTCTGTCACTGTGGGGCCAGGGACATTAAACTCCATCCTCTAGTGCTCTGTGAATTTGGTTTCCTGATAATTCCTATGACAGTCCCTGATTTTCAGTTCATATCACTTTTTTCTTTCTTCTTTCTTTCTTTCTTTCTTCCTTCCTTTCTTCTTCTTCTTCTTTTTTTTTTTTTCTTGCAGTACTTGGGATGGAACCCAGGGGCATTTGACCTCCAAGCCATGCCCTCAGGCCTATTTTTTATTCATTTTTTTGAAACAGGTCTCACTGAGTTGCAAAGGGCCTCACTAAAGTAGCTGAGGTTGTCCATGAACCACTATCCTTCTATCTCAGCCTCCAAAATGCTGGGATTACAAGTGTGCACCACCTTCTTCTTATAAGAACTGGACCGATGACTTCCAAGCTCTTACATGTTAGAGCTGAAACTGGAACTCTATCAGTTAATTCTCTAGCAAAGAGTTTATTACTTTAATTAACTGGAAGGCCTTTTTTATTTATTTTTTATTTTTTGGTGGTACTGGGGTTCCTGGAAGCCCTTCTACCTCCGGGCTACCCTCCCAGACCTATTTTTTTTTTATATTTTTGAAACAGGGTCTCTTACGCCAGCGCGGCTGGCTTCGAACCTGCACGATCCTCCTGTCTCCGCCTCCCAAACACTGGGATTACAAGCATGCGCCACCACGCCCAGCTGAAAGACCTTTTTTAAAAACAGGCCACCCCTCCATCTTTGGCCATTAGGTGAATGGCTATTATTTTCTTACTTTGACCAGGAGTTATGCCTGAAAACCTAGTAAGAATAACTAACAGAATCAATCTCTCCCATAAGGAGGCACGATTACTTACCTTGCTAAGACCTGAGCAGTCCTCTTCTGCTTTAGATAATAACCTGCATTCAGTTGACAGCTAGCTCCCTGGACTCTTGGAAAGCCTAGAAACAAGAGATCCTGGAAATTCAAAAAGCACCAGCCCAACCTGCCCCTCTCCTTTAGGCAGACCCCAACTCCTATACTGGAGGGCATGGTCCTTCCTAATACAGGGACAGCTATGGCTTCATTTTCAGAAGTGCATGGATAAGAAAACTTGGTGACAAATAGACACTGAGGTATAAGTGATTGATACCGGTTATCACCCTGAGAGCAGCCTCTGGAAGGGATGATGCGTTTGTGCTGGGGAGAGTGATGGAGACATGCAAGGCCCCCACCACCCCAGCTGTTGCCATAACCCCAAGGTCTCCACTCCTCTCTCCCCAAGATGAACCCAACCACAGCCTGCAAAATAGTGGCAGCTTCACTACAGTGTCCTGAGATGGGTAGTTTATCAGCACAAAATTGTACCAGCTGTGAGCCTTGGGTAACTCCATGCACTGGATTTCAGCATCCTTAAGTATAAAATGGGAATAAAACCTTCTCCTTGGCCTGTGCTGCTATCCCCCTAGCCAGTGCTGAGACAGCTGTGGAGCCCAGTGAGCTTGGGAGTCTAGGCCCCTTACTTTCCTCTGCTATGGGGTTGGAACTGCAGATTATTTTGCAATGTTGGGCTACAGTAGGGCAGTTATGGTCTGAAAGCTTTCTGTCCTGCTGGGCTGCCTCTGCCTATTGTCAGGTTTTTCTTGTGGCTTTTGATGTCTAGGCCCAGTGGTGTTTCCAGGTTGTTGCTTTATTACCTCAATTCTGGGAATATAAGGGAAAACCTACACAAAACAATGGAGGATCAACATGGTATCATTCTTTGGGTCCTAAGATCCTCTCCAGTTTCACCTTCCAGAATCTTCTTAACGTTTGTTGATCATGTACAGAGTATTTGGTTGCACAGCGTGGGAGGAACAGGGAGAAGTACATCTGCTCCATCTTCTTAGAACTATAACTGTCATTTTGTTTTATAACCTATTTTCAATAAAATGCCTTTTCATGAAAATGTGTGTAGCTTCCATTATTGTTTTAATGACTATACATTATTCCACTACACTGATATACATTTTCTTATTAAATCAATGATCTGTGATTAGATGTATAGAATTTTCAATTTTGTTTTTGTTTTTACCAACAAGGTCCTTCTGTTGTGAATAATACTGAATTGAATATCTAGGTAGCTACATATTTGTCATATTCTTAATTATTTTCTTAGGCTAACTTTCTCAACACACATTGCTAACATTGTGTGTGTGTGTGTGTGTGTGTGTGTGTGTGTGTGTGTGTGTGTGAAAGCATTTTAGTACAGCCAACTGCTTTTTAGAGATCCAGAAAGATTATAGAAAATTATGTAATATCAATAGTTCTCTCTACCCTCAATATTTGTGTTCTTTTTTAAATCGGCCATGCAACGAACTAAAATCATGTTGAGAGCAATTAACTTTATTAGCATTAAGTTCCTAGGCAGGAAGAGAGAAAATGTGGAAAGCTAAAATTGGAGGCTTGAAAGGGTTCCTCAGGTGGACGAGAGATGTGGCCGACTATGGTACATCCCCATGCTGTGCCAGACAGTGGCCAGACCAAGAGAGGCGGAGGATGGGGCAGTGGGGAGCAGCTCTCGTCTCTTCCCCAATACCAGGTTTCTTGTCATTCATGAGGTCATTTTTTGTGTGTGTGTGGGTCTAGGGATGGAACCCAGGGGCATTTGGCCTCTGAGCTACACCCCCTGCTCTATTTTTTATTCTTTATTTTGAAACAGGGTCTCACTAAGTTGCAGAGGGCTTCACTAAGTAGCTGAGGCTGTTCATGAACCACGATCCTCCGGTCTCAGTCTCCCGAATGCTGGGATTACAAGTGTGCGCCACCACGCCCAGCATTCATGAGGTCATTTAATTCCCCTGGAATTCTTTTTTTTTTTTTTTTGAAGATTTAAAGGAGTTTATTAAAAAGATAGAAATACAGAAGATATTTACAGCCTCATGTTACCCAGGATAACATGCGGGGTGCTTTGAACGAAATCACCGCTCCCATGGAATTCTTGGGCTTCTCTCCTAAGCAGTATCTATTACTTTTCATAAGTGAATAGCAGCTATCATGGTGGGCATATTAAAAGCATTGCTTAATTGTTGTTCTATAACTATTATCCTTGTATATGCACAAAACAAGTGCACAAGCACATGTGTGCACAGGCGCGCACACGCACGCAGAGCCTGGCCTGGGTTAACCTTGGCCTTTGTCCCACGACATAGTGAGTCAGTATGAACTATGATGAGCTAGCTCCTGTTACAGCGGGGCTCTAGGACAGGCAGGTAGGGTGAGTGTTAGATGATAGGGGCTGAGCCTGGAAGGGGCGGGGGCCTTTCCACACAGTCCTCCCTCCCTCTACTACTTTCACCGTGACTGCTCAACACGTTCGCAGAAACAATAGTGGTGTGCATTTGTCCCCAAAGGGCTTTTAACCCAAGGTCCTGGAAGTCATGAAATCGCCTAGGACCCCATTTCCTAAATCTGAACCAGAGACCATCTCATTATATCACTCCACTTCACATTTGCTGAACTGAAATACACAGAATGACATTTCATCTTGTTGAGCGGTTTAGACGCTGAAGTAAAGGGGACCCTCAACCTAGAGATGGGGGTATCTAGGACCCCAGGCCTTGTAAACATGCTGGTTTCCTTCTTCTGTTACATCTGGATCCATTAGATTTCATACAAACCTGCTGTGACAGATATGCTAGGAACCAATCTGACACTTTAGACATATAAAACATGAGATTTCATTTGAATTACTCCCTCAAGTATTGATATTTTGGGTCCTACAAACACAAATTTTCATGACTTCTATTTTGTCCAGCTCTCATTAGTAAAATGCCTTCCTCCTTCCTTTGATTGATTAGGTATTAATGAAAACATAATATACCATTTACAGCTTTGTGCACCTGATGGCTACAATGATTAACAGAGCGGCTTCCGATTCTATTTCAAACCTTGACTCTCCTTCACCATTCACAGCTCCAGCACTGAGCACAAGGGCGTGTCCACACAACGCAGCCTCCTGCTCTGCCTTTCTGTACCGCTGCAGCCAAGCTATCAGAGTGGACAGTGGAGAATTTCTGGAACTCAACATGACCTGCTGGTCTGATCAGATGCCCAGGTGCAGTGGGAGCTCTGGTTTCCTGCTTCTTGCTACCACAAGACCAACCCCTCTCAGGCATGGTGGCTGGTGCATCGTTAAGTCCCCCACTCTGGGTAGGATTTATTCACATATGGAAGAGAGGTTTGCAGCCCCACCACATTCTCCACCCTGCAAGTTACCAGGGAGAGCTGTGCACTCAGGGTTATTGACCACAAGCCAGCTGTTATTTCCAATAACAGTTGGTGCCGGGTCCTTGAACTTTTCTTTCATGGTTAAAACCCAAAGGTAGGTGAAAAGAGGTGATTACACAGGCACCATACAGTAGAAAGGAGAGCAAAGAAATGAGCAGTAGAATTAAAAACTGCAGGGATGGAGACCAGGATGATATTTTGAGGATTTAGGAGACTTTCTCACATTGCCTGGCTTCAGAAAGTCTAACTGTATTAACCAAGTTTTGATATCGTGTCTGAGTCTACTTTTTTCTTTTTTAAAATTTTATAAATTGGTGCACTGTAGTCATACATCTTAATGAAATACAAGATGTTAGAGGCAGACATGCACACATCACTCATTTAGCCCTTCCCCAATTCCCACCTCATTCCCTCCCCCTCCCTCCTTCTCATATTTGGCTTGGTGATTAACTTTGATATGTTTGTGAATGTAAATCATGCATATTAGAGAATGTCCCTCTTCTCCCCTCTCATCCCCCTCAGTTAGTTCGCCTTATTTGCTCATTTATGGTATCTCCTTTTTTGTCTGGAGTTTCTCCAATGACCCATTTTTCTCCCTAGCTTCTGCACATCAGGAAGAGAATCTGATTTCTTATTTTTTGTGACTGACTAATCTCACTTACCATAATGTTCTCCAAGTCCATCCATTTCCCTGTAAATGACATAATTATATTCTTCTTTATGGCTGAGTAGATTTCCATTGTTTACATATCCCACAGTTTTGTAATCCATTCATCTGTTGATGGATGTTTTGGTTGCTTCCATAGTTTGGCAATGGTGAATTGTGCAGCTATGAACATAGATACACATGCATTTGTTTGGTAGTTTGGTTTCCATTCTTTTGGGTAGATACCCAGAAGTGGTATTGCTGGATCATATGGTAAATTTGTTTCCCTTCTTCTGAGGATTCTCCATACTGTTTTCCAAAGTGGTTGCACTCATTTGCAACTTTACCAACAATTTGCTAGTACTCCCTTTGTGGTCTAGGATGTGATCTATTTTGGAGAAGGTTTCCACTTCTCTACATCCTTGCCAGCATTTGTTGTTGTTTGTATTTTTAATGATTGCCATTCTATTTGAATTTAGGTGAAATCAGTTTTGACTTGCATATCTCTGATTGCTAATCATGTTAAGCATTTTTTCATGCATTTATTGGTCATTTGAATTTCTTCTTTTGTGAAGTGTCTGTTTAGTTCTCTTACCCATTTTTTGATTGGGTTATTTATTTTCTTTTTGCTTTCTTTCTTTCTTTTTTTTTTTTTTGGTGGTACTGGGGTTCCTGGAAGCCCTTCTACCTCTGGGCTACACTCCCAGACCTATTTTTACATTTTTATTTGGAAACAGAGTCTCTTAAGCCAGCGCACGCGGCTGGCTTCAAACCTGTGCGATCCTCCTGTCTCTGCCTCCCAAGCGTGGGGATTACAAGCATGCGCCACCACACCCGGCGGGTTATTTGTTTTCTTAGTGTTGATTTTTTTTAGTTCTCTGTATATTCTAGATATTAGTCCTCTATGGAGGAATAGTTGGCAAAAATTTTCTCCCATTCTGTTAGCCCTCTGTTGAAGTTCTTGATAGTTGCCTTTGCTTTATAGATGCTCTTCAGTTTAATGAAATCCCATGAATTGATCTGCCTTTTAGTTTCTTGAGGCTTTGGGGTCTTGTTGAGAAAGTTTTTACCTGTGCCTATGTGTTGCAGTATTGAACCTATGCCCTCTTCAAGAAGCTACAAGGTCTCTCGTCTGATTTCCAAGTCTTTTATTCATCTTGAATTGATTCTTGTGCAGGGTGAGAAAGTGGGGCTTATTTCCATTTTTCTGCATATGGTTAACACCATTTGTTGAATGGGCTTTTTTCCAGTGTATGTTTTTGGCCCCTTTGTCAAAAATCAATTGGTTGTAAGTTTTCAGATTTGTTTCTGAGTCTTCTATTCTGCTCCACTGGTCTATGTATCTGTTTTTCTGCCAGTATCATGCTCTTTTTAAATTACTATGGCTTGGTCGGGCGTGTTGGCGCACGCTTGTAATCCCTGTGCTTGGGAGGTTGAGACAGGAGGATCGCGCAGGTTTGAAGCCAGCTGCACTGGCTTAAGAGACCCTGTTTCCAAATAAAGCATAAAATAGGTCTGGGAGTGTAGTCCGGAGGTAGAAGGGCTTCCAGAAACACCAGTACCACCAAAAAATAAAAATAAAAATAAATAAATAAATAAATTACTATGGCTTTGTAGTATACTTTCAAGTCAGGTATTGCAATTCCTCCTGCATGGTTTTTGTTGCTGAGAACTATTTTAGCTATTCTGGGTTGTTCCAAATAAATTTAAGGACTGATTTTTCTATGTGAGGAATGACCTTATTAATTTAATGGATATTGTACTGAATCTGTAGATCACTTTTGGAAAAGGACCATTTTGATGACAATTATTTTGCCTATCCAAGAACATGGAAGATTTTTCTAGCTTCTAAGGTCTCCTTTAATTTCTTTTTTCAATGTTTTATAATTTTCTTTGTAAAGGTCTTTTACCACTTTGGTTAAGTTTATTTCTAAGTATTTTTTGTGGCATATCCTGAGTGGTAGTGTTTTCTATATTTATATTCTGGATTTATGGTGGCATACAGGAAAGCTTCTGATTTTTTAAGATTGATTTTGTATCCAGACACCTTGCTGAAATTTTTTTAGTTCTATAAGGCTTTTGGTTAAGTTTGTTTGGTCTTCTAATATAGTAACACGTCATCTGCAAGTAGTGAAATCTTGAGTTCTTCTTTTCCTATTTGTACTCCTTTGATTTCCTTTTTTTTGCCTTATTGCTCTGGCTAGAGTCTCAGATGCAATATTGAAAAGAAGTGGTGATAATGGACATTTTTGTCTTGTTCTTGTTTTTAGGGGTAATTCTCACAGTTTTTCACCATTTAATATGATGTTGGCTGTGGGCCTATACATATTTACGTGGTTTCTCTGGTCTTTCTATATTTCATTTCTAGTTTCATTCCATTGTGGTCTGAAAAGACACATGAAATTATGTCACATTTTTTTGAATTTGCTAGTGTTTCCTTTGTGGTCCAGGATGTGATCTATTTTGGAGAAGGTTTCATGAGCAGCTGAGAAAAATGTGAACTCTGCTGCAGTTAGATGATATATTCTATATGTGTCTAATAGGTTCATTTGGGTTATGTGCTTTAGGTCTGAGGATCTTTACTGACATTTTGTCTGGAAGACAAGTCTAGTGATGTGCGAGGGGTGTTAAAGTCTCCTAGTATTATTGTATTGGAATTAGTGTGACTTAATGTCACAAAGAATTTGTTTTATGAAAGTAGCTGCACCTATGTTTGAGGCATAAATGTTGATGATCGTTATTTCTTCTTGCTGTATTGTTCCTTTAAGTAAAAATGATCTGCTTCATCTCTTCTGATAAGCTTGGGCTTAAAGTCTAATTTGTCTGATATCATAATTGCTACTTCTGCTTGTCTTCGAGTTCAATTGGCATGGATTACCTTTCTCCAGTCTTTTACCTTTAGTTTGTTACTATCTTTACTTGTAAAGTGTGTTTCTTGCAGGCAGCAGACAGATGGATTCTGATTTTTAATTCATTTTTTTACCTTATATCTTTTTATTGAAGATTTGAGGTCATTTATGTTCAGCATAATTACTGAGTGGTGATTTTTAATTCTTAACATTTTGAATTTTAACTTTTGTTTGAAGTAGTGTTTGTTTTTCTTTGCTTAGTTGTTTACTTGATGGAAATTCTTGTTTCTCTGGTTCTGGTGTGAATTACTTATTTCTTCTTTGCAATTAATCTTTGAGTATTTTCCCTAGAGCCGTTTTGAAAGCCATAAATTCTTTCAGTTTCTGTTTATCATGGAAGATTTTAATTTCCTTATTGAATTTGAGATATAGTTTTCCTGGGTAGAAATTTTTGGCTGCAAGTTGTTTTCTTTCAGAGTTTGGAATATGTTGTTCCAGGCCCTTGTAGCTTTCATGGCTTTGTTTGGGAAGTCTGGAGTGATTTTAATTGGTTTGCCTTTGAATGTCACTTGGTCTTTTATTTTTATTGCCTTTAAGATTCTCTCCTTGGCTTCTATGTTGGTCAGTTTGACTATTATGTGACATGATAAGCCTTTTCTCTCATCTTGTCTAAAGGGGGTTCTATAAGTTTTCTGTACCTGTGTATGGGCCTCTTTTACTATGAAAATTTTTCTGATATTACTTCTTTGAAAAAATTGTTGATCCCTTTGACTTCACCTTCTATTCCCTCTTCTATGCCTATTATTATTAGGTTATCTAATTCAAGATGGGTCCATATCTCTTCAATTCATTCTATTGAATTGTTTTTCCTAACTTGTATGCTATGCATTCATTTTTGGAGTGATCATATTCTTTTCTTTTTACTTTTTTTTTTTTTTTTGGTGGTACTGGGTAGAACCCAGAGGCTTTCTACCTCCAGGCTATACTCCCAGACCTATTTTATACTTTATTTGGAAACAGGGTCTCACTAAGTTGCTGAGAGCCTCACTAAGTAGCTGAGGCTGGCTTCGAACCCGTGTGATCCTCCTGTCTCAGCCTCCCAAGCACGGGATTACAAGCGTGTACCACCATGCCTGGCAAGAGTGATCATATTCTAAGAGCAAGAGCCTATTCTTCATGTGGTCTAATCTATTGTTTATAGTTTGTATTGATGCCTTTCCTTCCATGATTACATCCTTTATTTCTTTCAGGCTTTCTCCAAATTCTTTTTAAAAATCTTGCATCATTTCTATTGTTAAATATCTGATTTGTCCTTCTGGCAATCTCTGCAATTCTGTATTTTCAGGTTCTGTTATTGTGGGGTTGTGGGAGTTCATTGCTTCCTTGTTATTCCTCCTTCTCATGACTTCAGAAGTTTGTATCTATTTCTTTTGATAGATTTCTCTCAGTCTTGTATATACAAGGGCAAGTTGTTTTGTATTCAATGATGAAATTGAGTGAGGAGGGAAGTGAAGTCCTAAATGCAAGAATAGGGTAAAGCTACAGGTAGGATTGAATAGAATGAGAATATGAGTTTGGTAAGGTACTGTATAGTAGAGATTAGAGATAGTGAATATGTAGTAGGATTCTAGTAATCAATGTAGAGTACTTAGTAAAGTGATATGAAGTAGATGTAAAACAAGACAAAGAAGAGAAAAGAAAAGGAATGGAGAGAAGAGAGTAAGTATGTACAAAGGAAGAGACTTGTGAAAGGGGGAAGAGATCAAACAAACATACACATGCAAAAAAAATATGTAACCCTAAAATATATGAATACTCAGCAGACTTGGCCTCTGCAGTCTCTCTCTATGCAGAGGCCGAATGCCACCAGCACATATCCTGCTACAAGCCTGGTTCTCTGAGTCTATCTTATGGCTATGCAGATGGCTGATATCAATGGGGTTGGATCTAGTAGGTCTTTCTCCACCCTTTCCATCAATGCAGAGCCTGAGTCTGTCCAAGCCTCTGCTATGTCCAACAGCAGACTCTATCGCCACCTTTGCAGAGTTGAATTGCAAAGTCTCAGACTCTGTGACTTCATGGTGTGCAAGTCCCCATGGCCATACTGTGCATTCTCCCGCAGGGACAGTGGGTTCACTTAAAGTGTTGTTGAGCAGCACTCTAAATCTCTGGAGGATGTGGTGAGCTCTGCCACCACTGCTGCAAGTAGTAGCCAGTGTTTGCACAGGAGGAACTGACGGCCTACAATTCCAATGAGCTGTAGCTGCTTACTTTGTTTCAAGTCATTGTTTATTTTCCTGTGGGTCTCTAGCAGTCAGGCTCAGTGAGGCAATAAGGCATCTCCAAGGTGCCTGTGGCCACAGCCATTTAAGATGGGTGGAGTCCTTTTCTGCTCACTAATCGGCCTTCTAGTTTTTTTTTTGTTGTTGTTGGTTTTTTTTTTTTTTTTTTTTTTTTTGCTGCTGCCCTTCATTCATTGTGCTCTTTTTAAATTTATGCTGCTTTCTTTCTTTTGTTGGAAAACTTTTCACAGCAATGGAGACCGAGTGTCAGCAGGACTGATATGTGCTGCTTCCCTTGGTTGCCATCTTCCTGGAAGTCCTGTCTGAGTCTACTTTCTGTTGCTTTAGTTGAAAGCTACAGACATCATTATTTATAAAATAAATAAATAAATAAAGGTTTATTGACTCATTGTTCTGAAGGCTGGGAGGTTAAAAATGGTGTAGCTATATCAAGTGAGGTCCTTTTTCTGGTGGGGCCTCTGCACAGGGTGCTGCATGGTGAGACACAACATTCTTACCTCAGGTCTCTCTTCCACTTGTTATAAAGCCACAGGCCCACTGGATTAAAGCCCAACCCTATGGCCCCATTTAACTTTATTACATCACAAAAGTCTCCCCTTCAAATGCAGGAGTTGGATTGAGTTTCCACCTTCTTAATACCTCACAGTGGGAATTAAACTTCAATATGAGCGCTTGGTAGAGACACTCAAACCTTAACATATGGATTTGTTATTTTTTGAAAACACCGCCCTGCTGGGGCCAGCCCTAAGGAAGTAGCAAATGCATTATCAAATCTGGCCTTTTCGTATCCTAACATGAACGCTATTATTATTACTATTTCCCAATATAAGTGTCTGAGGCTTAGAGAGGTTTATATGACTTATGCAAAGTCACAAGCTCCATAGGTGATAATGGAAGAATTTGAGTCCAGACTGAAGAGATTCCAGCCCCTCTGCATAGAGGAAGGTAGGAGTGCTGTGTAATGAACCTGCTTCACAGTCTGCTCATTTGCTCACTATGGGCAATCACACAGATTGGGGAATTCCTCAGCAGATGTAGAGTTCTTCCAAGCAGTTACTTGGTTTTCTTTTTTTATATCTCACAGCAATTATTACAAAGGTATAAGGACAAAACCTCAAAAACTATAAACAAGAACTACCTTGAGTAAGTTATTCAGAAAATGTAAATGAATTGGACAAAGAGAATGAAACATCTGAGCAAAGCCCCCTTGGTATGCTTATAACACAACTCATTTCTTAATTTTAATTAAGTTAATATGCACTTTTGAAAATCACATATTTTAAATTACCACATGGCTGCTTATATCCATACAAACTAGAAAGTGATGGCATGGGAGAAAAGTCAGTACTGGAGCCTACGAGAACTTAATTGCTCTGCAGTGTATAAGAGCTCTACAGCTGTTATTTCTTGTATCCTCACCACACCCTAACAGGCTGATGCTTTAGTCACATCTTATAAATATTCAATAGGCCTCCAAAGGTTAAGTAATATGCTTAGTCACATAGCTTCTGGCTTTAATTAGAATATTGTATGGCCTAGTGGGTCTGGGGCAGACCCAGTTTCCACCTGTTGTTTCCAGGGTTGTCATTCAGAGCACCCCTTCCATCCTGAAGATTGCTGTCTCTTATATGGCAGCTCATGGGGTCACCTTAGTCATCAGTGACAATATGGGGGTGAGCTCCAGTCAGGTGACTCTGCAGCTGGGGCTTGTGGTCACTGAGCTCCAGGGCCTCCAGAGGAATTTCTGTTCAGTGGGGCCTGACCCTGGAGACCATCATTCAGGGGGTTCAAGCAGGCTCAGGAGTCAGCAAATCTCCTCAGGTGACTCTTGCTGATGACCAAGGACCGTGATCTGAAAGAGACTCTCCCACACCAGTTCCCTCAAGTGCTGGTTTGCTAAGCCTACTGTAATGAGATTCCATAGACTGGTCTGGCTTCCCTGAAGGCCACTGTCTGTGGCTTACAGGTGGCCAACTTTCTCTCGGTTACATCTCATGGTCTTTTCTCTGTGCATGTCTGTGTCCAAATTTCTTCTTACAAAGGACAGAGTCAAATTGGATCAGGGCCACCTTAAAAGGTCTTTTTTTTTTTTTTTTGAAACAGAGTCTTGCAAGATTGCTGGGAGTCTTACTAAGTTGCTGAGGCTGAACTGGAACCTGCAATCCTCTTGTGTCTGCCTGTCTGCCTTCCAAGTACTGGGATTATAGGCATGAACCACCATGCCCAGCTCTATGATAAACATCTTTATGTATATAAATTTGCTCACTTGGCTGAACATGTCTATAGGATAAATTAAGAAAGACCGAGTCTAAAGTTATTATATAAATATGTTTAAGAAATTTGGTTGGAATTACAAAATTGCTCTGCAAGCAGGCTAGAGCTCTGTAATCTCTGTGAAATCTATTTCTCCATGCCTTCCCCCAAACTAGATGGTATTCTTTTCATCTTTGCTGGATACACACACACACACACACACACACACACACACACACACACACTCATCTGATTTTTTTGGTTAAGCGTTGACTACCCAGTAAGGTTGGAAACATAGTCCTCTTGAATGCTTGGCTGGCTCACAGCATAGAAAACTTCTTTCCTATTTACTCAAACAGACATTGAGGCTCCTGCGCTCCTGGTATGACAGACACAGCCCCATGCAGCCTCCACACTTAATGAAGGGCCCAAGGTATCTCCTCCCAGTCTGCCTGAGTGACAGCCCATCACTGCCCAGCAGGCAGCCCATGTGTCCATGGCACTGCCGAGCTCAACTCCTCATCAGAAATAACTTTCCCCAAAGGCGATTTTCAGCCCTGGCTGCATATTGAAATCCCCTGGGCTTTTACTTTATTTTATGAGCAGTTAATCTGTGAGTCATACTTTTAAAATGCCATGGCTACCAACTGCACAATTCCTGCCCCATAAGTAACCAAAGTTACTAATTTCTTATGGATCTTCCCAGAGATATGGGTAGATGTTTTTTTCAAAGGCCCTTTCTGGGGCCCAAGCCAGATTTTCTGAATCAGAATTTTCAGGATGGAGAACCTGGGAATTCAGATTTTTTTTTTACTTTAAAAGTTCCCAGGGCTATTGACTCACAGCTAGAGATTATACAAAACACACTGGTTTGCCAATCATTTATTCATTCAACACATATTTGTTAAGCATGTGCTCTTATGCGTCAGACACCACGCTGGGTGCCAAGGAGACAGCAGTGAACCAAACAAAAATCCCTTCTCTCATGGAGCTTAGATTATAGCATGTGTGGAGGGGAGCAGAAAACAAACTGTAATTATCAGAAAGTGAGTAGTTCTATGAAGAAAGCTAAAGCAAGATCTGGAAGTCTTCAAATTGCTTTTATCACAGCTTGAGCCTCCTTCGACCTCCTCTTCAATTCTTTCTTAGCCCCAATCTGGAGAGCAAGTGGGAGTAAGAAAGAAAAGGGAGAGAAAAGTCTCCAGGCAATTCATTATCCCCAGAGCCCAAAATTCAGGACAGGTTTGAAGCTGGTGCCTAAAGCCATTTTGGTATGGCATTCGTTTCTTTTCATTAGCACTAGTTATTCATTAGTACTAGTTATTTTCATAATGGCTCAGAAACGATGCTAAAAAATGTCAGCATGCACATTATTCTGGAATGGAAAACCTCATTCCTTCTTTCTCTCTTGCAATCCAGTAAAGGCTGCACTGAAACCTTGCAGGGGATTGCTGGCATCTGCAAACTGAGCTGTCTCTTCCTGAGTCAGGGTAACACCAAGTGTCCCCCAAAAGAAAAGGAGTTCCTGCCATTGGTGCCTATAGTATTGACTCTTTAGAATGTGGAAGTTATAGACTCATGCCGGGCACAGTGATGAGTACCCTCGTTATCCTGTTTAAAAGTGAGGACGCTCAGGCTTGTGAGTGACTTACCCAAGTGACTCTGCATCACACGGCAGAGTCTGATGTAACCCCGAGAGGTTTGTTTGGCTATTGATGAGATCATCTGTACACTGTGCTTAACAAAGTACCAGTAAATGGTTAAGATCTCCAGGATGGAAGCTGCCTTGTCGTCAGTATTGTTATTGGTAGTGGTACTTGGCTAGATGCACTGAGATCTAGCAGCGACTGGCTTCTGTCCACTGTGAAAGAATAAAGAAATGGCTAAATGAAATTCAATGAAATTGTCTTCTCTTTCCCGCTTTCTCTTTTCCAAGGTTGGTCCCAATCCCTGTGTCTTCAGTTGCTGTTCTTATGCATTTAAACCGGCTGGATGCTATTCTGGCTCTTGTAGGTATTTTTTTCCCCCTTAATTCTCACATCAGTCATTGGTATAGGAGGAATCTACTCCACTTTACAGACCAAGAAAGCAAGACACACAGTAATTACTGAAAACATTTTTTTAAAGCAACAGGGGTAGTTCCAGTTGCTTCCATTCAACCCCCTCCTTTTCCTTCCCCTTTGGTGCACCCAAAAGCCTAAGAAACCTAAATCCATCCTCACTTTTGGCCCCTTCCCATTGATACAGTTGTCATTTGGGAGCGATTTCTTTAGGAGACAGCTGCAACTCAGGATCTGAATTCCTAATATCCAACAGATTCGAATCCGGGAGTACAGACGTGATATTGCATGTCCCCAGGGCTGCTCACGTGCAGTGAGCTTGTGCTTTAACGGCTTCGTGTACATTCATGTGTGGATAAGTCACAGGAGGACAGCACTGAGACAGGTTCTAATGGAGGGTGTCCCCACATCCCACCCGTCCAGGGAGCCCCAGGTGATGAAAAGCTGCCACGCTGTGGTCCCCACTCGAGGAGTACCAAGACACTAATTCCCATGAGGCCCTGACTTCAAAACATATTTGTTCTGGTTTTCACTGTTACGAGTTGAATTATGTCTCCCCGAAAAGGTATGTTGAAGTCCTAACTTCCTGGAACCCCGGAATGTGAACTTATTGGGAAATTAAGTCTTTCTCAATGTAACCAGCTCGATTAGGTGGGGTTTTACTGGAATAGGTTGTACTAATTAAATAGAACTGGCATCCTTATAAGACCGCCATGTAAAGATGAAGACACAGGAAGAACACCACATAATAAGGACAGAGGCAGAGATTTGTGATGTGGTGTCCAAGGAACACCACAGGTGCGAGCTGTCAGGAGAAGCCAGGAGAGAGGGCTTCAGGCCACCAATGGACTCTTCCTCAGAGATCTCAGAAAGAACAATCATTCTGACACCTTGATTTTGGACTTCTAGAACTATGATATAATAAATTTCTACCGAGTTAAGTCATCCAGTTTGTGGTGTTTTGTTATGGCAGTTACAGAAACCTAAGACAGTTGTGAGCCCTAAGAAAATAAAAATTAGCCAAGAAGGAGAAAGAAAAATCCTGCTGGGCCATTCATCACACCGGACACAGATAAGCTAGAAAAGATGGATGATGGGCACAGAGACATGATTTCTCCCCAGGACGGGCGGTGCTGAGGCAACCACAGTACCATCCATGCCTTTCCTTGTGACAGCTACTTTCTTATTCACTGAGAGACTATCAGAGACATTAGTGTCTAAACTTATGTCAGGAAGACTGAAATATCCCACTCTTGCCTGGGGAATCTAAGTCATTTTGACATAAGAAACAGCCTCAATGATGTCAAGCCCAGTCCCCGAGTTCCAGAGAAAGGCTCCTGGACACATCACACTCTGCAGTTTCCTAGGAAACGGGTCCCTGCATCCTTTTGTTGTCCAGAGCTGGCATTGGTCCCATTGTGCACAGTCAGATTAGCTTTGAGCTTTTCCAATCTCTACCTAATTTGTATGTTACCCAAACTCCACACTTCCCCAAGTCCTCTGCTAACCCTCTTCTCCTGTTTAATGAGACACTCACGTTCTCTGAAGTGTGACCTCCCTCCTTGCAGCAGGGAAATCTGACTCTCTTGGCTGTGGGGTTGTCTCTGGTAGTCTTGGGCTGAATGGGCTGGGACAAACTCATTTGGTTTTCAGGGATTATTGTGTAGTAGTAGAACCCCAGAGTTAGGAACACAGAAAGAGTTAAGTAACTGCTAATGCACCCGGAGGTTTCTCTGTTGATTCCTCTCTTCTCACTCACCCTTTCCTCCTCTTCATTCCTATGTGGACCTTTCTACTCCTTGGATCCATTTTCTAGTCCCAAATCACTACCCTTCTTATACCTAAAAATGACATGGAACATGGAGAGCTGAATTTAATACCTGCTATTCAGTAGTTCTTGGGAAAGTTAGTTAACTTTTCTTTTCTTTACTTTACTTTTGTTTTGTTTTGTTTTTTGTTTTTGCAGTGCTGGGGATGGAATCCAGAGCATTCTACCTCCAAGCTACACTCCCAGCTCTATTTTTATTCTTTATTTTTTAAACAGGGTTTCACTGAGTTGCATAGGGCCTCACTAAGTAGCTGAGGCTGTACACAACCGTGGTCCTCCTGTCTCAGCCTCCAAATGCTGGGATTACAAACTTGCGCCACCACACCTGGCTTAAACATTTTTATACTTTAAACTTTTTTATACCTTTATTGGCAAATAGTAACTGTACGTTATTGTGAGATTCAAAACAACCCAAATGTACATGCACTGGTACTGATTTTATTTATTTATTTATTTATTTATTTATTTATTTATTTATTTTTGGTGGTACTGGGGTTCTTGGAAGTCCTTCTACCTTCAGGCTACACTCCCAAACCTATCTTCACATTTTTATTTGGAAACAGGGTCTCCTAAGCCAGCGCGCGCAGCTGGCTTAGAACCTGCGTGATCCTCCTGTCTCTGCCTCACAAACGCGGGGCTTACAAGTGTGCGCCACCACGCCCGGCTGGTACTGATTTTAAAAGCAACACTGGGGGTTTCCCCCCAGTGCCTTTCACAATGAGTGTTTGTTATCACCATTCTACAGATGAGAAGGATAAGTCTCAGTGAGGTTAAGCAGCTCACCCAGAAGCACAGAGCTAGCCAGGAAATGGCAGGGCCAGGATTCCACAGTCTAAACACCTCTGTTCCTACTGTGCTGCCTGGAATGCAAGCATGGCCAGAAAACATATGCTTTTTAATAATTTGTTGATTAATCTCTTTAAATTCAATTCAAGCCAATACCCAGCCAAAGTGTGGGGTGTGAAGAGAGGTCTCTGGCCAGGGTAAAGTCAAAGCCTTTGAAAGATCTGGTGGGGGTGGAGGGGGAAAGCAGAGGCCATGTGCTCCCTGGATCTAAGGCTGAGCCAAGTGATAGTGGTGGCAAGCTTCCCCAAACTATTTTATTTATTTATTTTTTTATTTATTTTTTATTGGTGTACTGTATTCATACATCATAGTGGGATACAAACTTTTGTAGACATACATGCACGCATCGCCCACTTAAGCCCCTACCCGATCCCTACCCCATTCCCTCCCCATCCCTCCTTCCCATGCTTGGCTTAGTGGTTGACATCTAGTATTATAACAATTTATCTAAAATTAAAAATGATAATCTCACATAACAGATTCATTTGTCTGATACCAAGCTATTGATGACTTAAAGATAACATTTCAATATTTCTTTTTGCTTTCTTTCTTACCAGAGAATATTTTTATTCCATTTTTTTAGGTGAAACTATCATATATTTATATATTCATTTTTCAGAAAAAAATCTATCCTAATATGGAATATGGATTCTAGATACCCAAAACGATCTTGAAAAAGCACAAAGCTAGAAGATATATATTCTCTGATTTCAAACCATATAAAGCTACAATAATTGAATCAGTGTAGTACTGTTCTAAAGGCAGATATATAAACCATTGGAGTTAAATACAAGCCTAGAGATAAATTCTTCCCTATATTATCAAGTTATTTTTGACAAGGTTTCCACGAACATTTGGTGGTGGAAATAATAATCTTTTAACTAAATATTGTTGAAAAATAATAATTACATGGAAAATAATAAAATTGAACCCTTACCTAATCCCATATACAAGTATTAATTCAAAATAGATAAAAGACCTAAATATAAATCTTAAGACTATAAACTTTTAGAAGAAAATCTGGGTCATAAAACCTCACAACATTGAAATTGGCAGTGATTTCTTGGATATGATTTCAATGGCACAGGCAACAGAAGAGTATACAAACTCCCTAAAAAAAAAATATTGTATATCCAAAGACAATGTAAACAGAGTTAAAAGTTACTAATAGAATTGGATAAAATATTTCCAAATGCTATATCTGAAGGTATATTAATATTCCAACTAGAAATCTTAAAAATTAACAACAATAAAGGCAAACAGTACCATTTAGAGATAGGTAAAAGACTAACATAAATAATGAATCTCCACAGATAACCAATCTTAGTTGTCTGTTGGATGGAAAATCTTGTTTCTCTGGTTCTGGTGTGTGTTACCTATTTCTTCTTTGTAGTTAATCTCTTTGAGTATTTTCTCTAGCGCTGGTTTTGAAGACATAAATTCCTTCAGTTTCTGTTTGCCATGGAAGCTTCTTATTTCCTCATCTAATTTGATAGAAAGTTTTGCTGGGTAGGAAATTTTTGGCTGGAAGTTGTTTTCTTTCAGAGTTTGGAATATGTTACTCCAAGCCCTTCTGGCTCTCATGACTTGGTTTGGGAAGTCTGGAGTGATTCTAATTGGTTTGCCTCTGAATGTCACTTGGCCCTTTGTTTTTGTTGCCTTTAAGACTCTCTGCTTGGCTTCCACATTGGTCATTTTGACAATTATGTGGCGTGGGGATCCTCTTCTCCAATCCTGTCTAAAGGGAGTTCTATAAGTTTCCTGGACCTGTGTATCAACCTCTTGCTCTATGTTTGGAAAATTTTCTGCTATTACTTCCTTGAAGAGATTGTTGATCCCTTTGGTATCACTTTCTTTTCCCTCCTCTATTCCAATTATTCTTAGGTTAGCTCTCTTAAAATGGGCCCATATTTCTTCAATGTCAGATTCCTGCTGTTGGATATTTTTTTCTAGATTAGAAACTATGTGTTCATTTTTGGATTGCTCATCTTCTAAGAGCGAGATTCTGTTCTCCATGTGGTCTAATCGGTTGTTTGTGCTTTGAATTGAGGCCTTTACTTCATTAATTGCATCCTTTATCTCTTTTTGGCTCTCTCTGAGTTCTTTTCGAAGCACCTCTATTATTTCTATAGTTATTTTCCTGATTTGATCTTCTAGAAATCTCTGATTTTCTGTTTTATCGGGTTCTGATGTTGTGGGGTTGTGCGCATTCATTACTCCAGTGTTATTCCTCTTTCCCATGATTTCGGAGATTTGTGCCTTCTCTGGGTTCTTCCCTTAGGTCACTATGGCTTCACTTAAGGTGCTCTGGATCTCGAGTCTGTATTATCTCAGACCCCACTACTCCTTTACTGGGTTGTATCACAGAGTCTCCGACCCAGGGAGTCGATAGAGGCTGCTTTAAACTATGGGGGGTGCCAGGTTGCACGTTCTCCTATGGTGTGATATCTCTGCCACCACCACTCCCCCATTGGGTCAAGTCTCAGGGAGTATAGTACTGGGATTTCGCCTCTGGGGCCCGCAATTTGACTCACTGTTTTTGAGTTCGCAGATGTAGCTGTACTGGACTTGGTGAATTCGTTGCTGCTGCCGCTGGTGGCAATATGGCACCGCTGCTACGCCCTCGGCCGTGAGGCTGGCTTATTTCTTCTTGGTTTTGAGTTCCACTCTGAGTGCCTGTAGCGTGTGCTGAGCTCAGCCACTGGGAGCTTTAGATGTTCCCTGCGCTGAAAAATCCCGCCTTGCTGCTCTGCAGCGGCTCACCTCGGCTTGCTGTTGCCATCCGTTGAACTTGCCACTGCCGCCGGCAGTATGGCGCTGCTGCTGCGTCCTCGGGCGTGAGGCTGGTGTATCTCCTCTGTGGCTCTGAGCTCTGTTCTCAGTCTGCTTTCTCTCTGGAGCCTGGTGATTTTTTTGTTTCTCTGGTGATGGTGTTTTCTGGCTATGAAAGGCGCTGATTTTGTAGTAATGGAGATTGGTTGTTAGCGGGGCTCTTAAGCCCCGCTTTTCTCGGTCGCCGTCTCCCCCAAACTATTTTAAATGTTCCACTAACACTTCAAAAGTTCCCGTCACTGACTCTTGCCTCCCCAGCATCAAACTTTAAAATCCAATATTTCTCAGCTTCCCTTGCAGCTTGAGGGATGGTTCCACTAATTAGGTGCACCAGTATAAGACTTTGATCCACAAGCAAGGTGTGTAGAGACATATGCTGGGCAGAGGATATCCATTTTTCCAGTACAGGAGGCAGCTAAAGGCACATGGTTCCTCAGATCAGAGACAACTGCAGCTTCCTGAATGGGACAAATCTACTGTATGGATATGAGTGGTTCTGGGAACTTAGCCTCAAGCTCTTATGTAAAGTCCTCCCAATAATCTTGAGAGCAAGAGAAAAAGAGAATAAGGAAAAAAAATTCGTTCATAAATCGGAATGGACTCCACTGTTAGCAACTACAAACTTTGACCAAAAATAAAGAAAAGAAACAAAGATGCGCAGCTTAGACAGTCCAGTGATTGGCACTACCGGCCAGGAATGTACATCGTGTTAGGCACCGGTGGGAGGCGGCATGGACTGATGTGTAGCTATTACATGTTAGCTTACATTGGAATTGTTATAGAGACAAGGTGGAGGTGCTTGAAGGTACAGGTGTGAGCACAGACAACTTTAAATCCAGGTGGAGTCAGAAGTATTGGATAAACTTGAACCAAATAAAGTTGGTTCTCAACTGAGGTCAGGGCACAAGAGTGCTATGCTTCTCTCTGTGAGGTTGTTATATCTGGGAGGTTATTGCTTGGCTCCTGTTGCCTATAGATTTCTAAGTTAATGGGTCACACTGAGAGCAATTTGTCTCCTGATTTTAGTGATGGCAGTAAAGGACCTGGCACTAATAACTGGAAAAGCCAAGAGCTTTTGCAAGTCACATTGATCTCCTGAGCCTGTTTTCTCATCTGTGAAGTGGCCATGTGATTATAATAGCTCACACTGTGTGCTGAGCACTGGACCCACACGGATATTTCCCTTAGTCCTCACCACGAACCCTGGGCATTGGCATTACTGTTACCCCATCTACCAGTGACAATCTTAGAGCCCAGAGGGGTTGAGGAACCAGCTCCAGGTCACAGGGCTGGCAAGTGATAGCACCTGAAATCACATCTACATCTGTTTTTTGCTAAAAAAAAAAAAAAAAAGCCTTGTTCATGAACATTGCAACATTGCCCCCAGTTCCCACCTGACCAACAGAGTTGTTAGGCGACAACGTCACCTGTGACAGAAGTGTTCCATATGTTTTCAAGGCTGAGATTTACAGCTACAAACCCAGCTTGAGGCCTGGCTCTTCTGTTTGTTCACCATATGAAATAAACAGGTTAATATATCTGAGTTTATTTCATTGTCCATTAAAGTGACTATAATATTGATCGCTGCCTTATCTACCTAATAAGGTAAGGTTGAAACTAATAGGAATAAAACAAGAACAGCATGAAAATTAACATTTACATAATGCTTAACATGCCTTGGGCACTGTTCTAAGTGCTTTTCAGAAATGTAAGCTAATGCCCATGAACGTAATTTTTAAGAGAAGAAAAGAGTTTTTAAATTAACCTCAACTTTTTATAGCCTAACTGAAATGTCACAGGCTTGCTGGCTGCTCTGCTTTTCTAGGGACTGCACTGACAGAGGACAGATCTTTAAACAAAAACTTCAGTTCTGCTCAGTGATGGCCGCTGTCTCCCTCCAAACAATACCAAAGACTCCAGAGAGAGACTGTGAAGGATACTCTCTCGGTAGCTCAGGATGTTCATTCCTCTGCCCCAGAGGCATCGCAGAGTCCCACCCCCACCTCAGTGCCTGGGCTTATAGATCTGAAATTTCACCCTTAATAAGCTCAGGACACAACATAGCAGAATCCACCACCAATCCATTCTGTCCCTTCCCAGAACAGACATGAAAGTGGAGAGTCCTAGATTCACTGGCTCACGGTCCTCAGTCTCCCCAAGGATGTAACGCAAGTAATTCCTTCTCTGCCAGCCACCTCAGCTCCTCTTTCTCCATCTCTTCCTCTGCACACCACATCCGACTTTTCTTTCCATCTTACAGGTACCTGAGAATCCCAGATTAGTGCTTCTTCCCTTTCCTTGCAAGAAAATTTAGCCCCAGAGTGCATCATTATCTTCCTAGAAAAAGACAGTTTGGTAGGAAAGCAAAAGGACCTTTTCTCAGCCAAAAAAACACCACCAGCTTTCACATGCTCACCCCACTCTCTGTCAAATGCCTCCATGTACATCTCTCCTCACCTTCAGCTATTTTTGCTCCTTTTTGCAATATTTGTCACATTTGTGTACCATTAGAATACTATTTACTCAGGAGTTTTCCTTCAATCTAGCCACTTTTTAAGGTACACTAATTTTTAAAGCAAACTTACACTGATTTTTAAAGCAAACTCATAAATGGAGAACCAATACTGAACAGATTTTTTTTCCTGTTCCTGTAAATCCCGAACAACTAAAAGTAACTCAAAATTATTGTCATGAAAGTTGAGTATTATTAGATTCTGATTGGCTAAGATTTTGAGTCCAAGGCCACTTTCTGCAGATATAAAGGGAAAGATTGGGGAAATTTTGCAGAGAACTGTGCTCTCATTTTGATTCACTGCTGTCTCATTCCTTGCCTGGAGATGTTTTAAAATTTTAAATTTTTAGTAAGAACCAGGCGTGTATATTCTGTACTTTGGAAGCAATGTGCAAGGAGATGGAAGCCCTTCCGTTCTTCACAGAGATGGGCCACAATTTCCAGAGGACCCTCAGAGAACCCCTGTGTCTTTGAGTCTCCCCCTGGCAATTTCCACCTCCATCCTTTAATCCAGATATGTGAGATCTCTGAAACAATTATTTCATCAGTTGTTGCCAGTCTTGAGGTCTCTGAAGTCCTAAAAGGGCGCAGTTGTAAGAGACCATGGGGCAACATGGGGTGCCATTATCAGGATGAATGACCCCAGAGAAAGATGACTACTGTCATGATCAAACTTATGGGGACATGTAAACACACACACACACACACACACACACACACACACACACACACATGTTCTATGTTCTTCCTCTTACAGTTAGTCCACTGGGGATACTATGTGTTCCTGGATTGGCTGATGTACTAAAAGTCAGGAGGTGCTCCTTTCTAGGAGATTCCTTCTTTCTAGAAAGGTCTAGGGATGATGGGATTTGGTCCACTCTGATCTGGACCTCTGGACCCTTTTGCTATGCTTGACTCCTTTGGTTCACCGGGATGGTAAGACCAGAGTGCTGAGCTATGGGCGCTACATGAGGATGGTCCATGGTGTCTCTGAGCCTGCCTTTCCTGATGCCCACTACTTGGGACTCATGGAACCTGGACCAAAAGCAGCATCCCTGTGGCTAGGCCAGGTTGCCAGGGCATCATAGGACTCTGAATAAAGGTCTCATGTAAGAAGGGCCCATCCTGGCCTTTTCCTCACACCTCCTGTAGGACTGAGGAGTTCTGGATCGTGATCCACCAAACTCCATTTTCCATCCAAGCAGAACAACACACGTAGAGAGAAAGATGCTGCTAGGAAATATATAAAATGTCATCCGTGTAGTTTTCTATAGAGTAGTGGGTGATTTCATTTGTGAACTTAAATGAAACATTTTATATTTCTGTTTTCCCTGAGTGGTTTTAGTTTTTCTTTCTTTTTAAATGTAATGATATTTATTTACTTGACACATCATAATTATGTATATTTAAGGGGTACAATGCAATGATTAAATACCATATGCAATGCTGATGTTAGTTTTTTTTCCACTGACCTGTGTTTTCTCATTTCTTTGCAATAAGTTTGTATTATTTTGAGTTGAAAAATAAAAATATAAATATTGCTACTCTGGTCACAAGATGATATATAACCTTCCAACTATGTAAGACTAATTATTCCTTGAAAAATAAAAATAAATTCCTGGCTAAAAAATGTCAAGCTCTGGTCAAATTCTTTAGTTCTCATTCCATTTTTACTTTCATAATGTTTATTAGTATCTCAATCATGCAGATCCTTCTTAAAAAAATAACCACTATATTAGCTTTTTTAATCCAGTGCCTTTTGACTTTGAATCCCTTTCCCTACCCATATAAGCATATAGAAGCATATAGAATTGGGTGCTGCAGCAAACATGCTCTTGGAAACATTGATTTATTCCACTTTTCTTTGCTCATTTTTCAGAGAAAGGAGCTAAGGCCAACGGAGACAAAGACTCTCATTTGGAGATTCGCATATCATTCAGAAGCCAAGTTGGGAGGCCAGCTAATGTCCTCCCAGGCAAGACCAGCGTGCAGTCTTTTGGGCTACGCACACACAGCTCTAGGGTCCCAGGCTCCTCGTTCCCTCTGAGCACAGTGCTCGTGGAGTTGTGCAGAGCACACCCGTGGGTCTGTACAGCCCTCAGTTCTCATCATACCACTAAAGTGCACAGTCTCGCTCTGTTTGATTGAGTCCAAGATAGAGAAGCCCTTGGATTGAATTTGATGAGGTATTTTCTGTTATTATCTGAAGCAATAAAATAATTCCATAGCTTACTGTTTGAACTGCCTCACTTTAAGACGGTTCTTAGAAGGGAGATGGAACAGCTTTGCTTTACTAACTGTAGAGTCCTTGGTACAAGGTGTTGTCTGGCTGAGAAAGTTTTAAGAATCAGAATATTCCTTTTTCTCTTCCTGCCTTCCTTTCTCCTTAAAAAAGACACCAAATGCCCGCCAAGTGTACAAAGCCTTGTGCTCCAAAGCAGACCATGTGGGGGCCCTGGTCCTAGCCACTGCCACTGGTGCAGGCTGTCTAACCTGCAGGGGAATCCACCCAAGGGCAAATCTCACCACGTTTATTCTTGGTCTTCTTCCTTACTGAACCAAGTGAACATGCTCCCCAAATTCTGATCAAAATGCAAACTATATTTCCACTTCTTCCATCCTTCCCTCCCCTGTGATGGGCAGGCACCAGCACCCCTGGTATGTGCCCCTACTTTGCCCACTGTGTCAGCCCAGATATGGGGATGTCTTGTCTTGCTTCTCTGAACTGAGCAGCCAGTCTCGATTCCTCTTCCCACCATGTCTAACCCTGAAAATAATCCACTGAGTCCAACAGTGACCATTTCCCTCAGGTTCCTCTGCCTCTCATGGTCTCACCTCCCCATCTTGGCCAGTTATGGCACTACGATGGGAGCTCCCTGCTGCCCACCAAAGTGCCGAGGTTCTTCCTGCCTCTGAGTCTCTGTTCTGTCCACCTATTAACCCGTGTCTCTTCCTCCCTTCCTCACACAGCTCCTCATCCTAAAGCTGTCAGTTGAAATCAGTATTTTGACTATGCCCTTCCCATTTACTTTCAAAAATAGTTTTCATCAGCCAGGAGTGATGGTGCACACCGCCAGTAATCCCAGTACTTGGGAGGCCAAGACAGGAGGATCACAGGTTCCAGGCCAGCTTCAGCAGCTTAGCAAGACTCCAGTTCAAAATAAAAAATAGAAAGGACTAGGGTATAACTTGGAGGTAGAAAGCCCTGGGTTCAATCCCTAGTACCACACACACACACCCCATGACTTATGAATATTTCCTTGTGTGTATGAGTTTAATCCTGCACACCAGCTGGAGGGAGGGCGGGCAGCGCCTCTCTTGATTTGCCTCAGGAGCTCAGCACAAGGCACCGCCCCTGCTTATGCTTCATCTGAGCTCTGTGACTGTGAGTTATGGAACTTCACTCACTTTTTAATTGGAAAAATTAGGTTATTGAGACCTAACTCACCGATTATTTGAGAATTAAGCAGATAGATCTTCTAGAATAATGTTTGACCCATACTAGGTATTTAGTGCCAGGTCCCTTTGCTACCTGGGAGAAAGGAGTAGATGAGTCAGGACCCTTGATTATAAGCAACAGATAATAAACCTGAGCTGAAACTGATAATAAACCTGAGCTGAAACTGAAGAGAGAAAGGAGGGACAGCAGGAGAAGGACTCAAATGCCCTCAGCTACCCACTTCTTTCTTCCTCTCATTATCTGTGTGTGTGTGTGTGTGTGTGTGTGTGTGTGTGTGTGTGTGTGTCCTGTCTCTGTTTCTCCCTGGCTGTCACTATCATCCCCTTTATTGCCTTTCTTCCTGAGGCAGGAAGCTCATCCCTTCAGTATCTGAACTTCCAGCACAGCTTCACCCTACCTCCCCAGTAGAAATGGCCTTTCTTCCCCTGAGCCTCTGTGGAGGAAGGAGTCACAGGGAAGTCAAAGCCCATCCCCTTGACTGTCACTGGAGTCAGAGAAGAGGAGAGAGACAGGGCTTGTCTGGAGTGGGTGTGGCTGGGGAACAACACGCTCAGAAGGTGGACACATTTCTCAGCAGAAGTAAAGAGTTCCAGGCAGACACGCTATGGAGGTCCATCATGAGGAACACCATATAACAAAACAGTGTGTGCCACGAGACAGAGATAATGACAGTCACCTCTCTACAGCACGTCTTCCTCCCTGTTTAAATCTCTGGCATCTTGGAAACAGAGACAATGCCCTAATGGTGAGTCGAGTCCCCTACACCTAGCACACAGTCACACAGTGCACACAAGGCACTCAAGTGTGTGGCCCGAATAAATGAATGAGCCCGAATCAATAAGCACCAAAGCTTACATTTGTTCTGGCCAATGCTACTTCCTCCAGCTGCAAGCTGGTTCTGTGATCGTGGCCTGCAGGAACAGTCGCATAACAGCCCTCCAAGAGTCTCCAAGAAATCTGGCTCCTGTCTCCTCAGCTATTTACCTCTTAGAATGGCCTCCCTGCGACTTGCCCATTCTCCTCTGCCTCGCTTGGCTTCTCCCACGAGTTTCCATGTTGCTATTTATAAATCTCACTGGCGCTCTTGGGGCCAGCCTCTCTCCTCACACCCTTCCCCCCAGGGCAGCTTGCTTTGGTGAACCTGGAATGGATTTTACGGTTGTTGTTCATAAGCTCTGTCCAAGAGGTGGCAGCCTTTCCCAGTGTCCCTTCAGCCACTGCCTCAAGGACAGAGGGTCATTTAACTGTCTATCCATTTAGTGCTTGAAAAAAGTCAAGAGTCTGCAAAAGGAAGTGGCTGAGCCAGACCCTCAGGGTCGTAGACTAACCTTGCTATGCACCTTGCAAGTCCCAAGTCCCTAGGTCAGGAGCAAGCCTTGGATACCTTTCCTCCTGCCCTAGGGATGAGGTCAGTCACCTTCTATGTGCTAGGCCCTGCCTAGGGTGCTGGGGCACTGCGGTGACTTAGACAGCTCCTTCCCTTGAAAGACTGAAGAAAATCCATCACAATAATGCAGTGTGTCATTCTGAGGTCTTGGTCTGTAGGTTACACAGTACTGAAGAGAAGAGAATGCTGAAGGTCTTTGTACCTAAAAGGACCTTGGTTTTACTCCAGAAAATCCTTCAGGGCTCATCTACCAGGTACCAGCTCACAGAAGTAACTAAAGACAAATCCTTAAGGTTGTTTATTTGTGGCCATAGCAATTTTAGGGCTGAGGGGTGGGTATCTCAGTGGTAATACACTTATCTAGCATGTGTTAGGCCTTGGGTTCAATTCCCAGACCACAAAAACAAAAACAAAAACAAAAACAAAAACAAAAGAAAGAAAAGTAGAGTTGGAAGAAACTAAAAGATAACCTGGTTTGAAATCCTTTGTCCAAGGGGAAATAAAATACCTACAATTCCATAATTAAACCATTGCCATAGTAGGAAAACTGCCCCTAAAACTGTTACCTTAATAATGCAGAGCATTTAACTCTTGGGGAAAAAAAAAAGACGTTAATGATGTGCATGGCAGGCCCTAAGCTACACATACTTGATCACATTTAACCTTCCCAGGAAAGAAATGGGTGTTTTTATTCCACATTTTACAAATGAGGGAACTTTATAAAGCACAGAGATAAAATGACATGTCCAAGGTTTAAGAGCTGCTAAGTGATGGCTTGGGAATCTGAACTCCGGCTTATTTGTTTGCACAGTCTCCCTTCCTATGAGAATGGAAATGTACTGAATTAATGTGATTGAAATCCTATTGGGAAACCTGGGCTCTAGTCTTGAATCTACCACTAGCAATGTGACGGATTTTCTTCAGTCTTTCAGGGGAAGGAGCTGTCTAAGTCACCGCAGTGCCCCACTTGCTAGTGGTAGATTCACATCAACTGGGAATGCCTTCTCATTTCACCTGGATTAGTTTCCTCCTTCGCAAATGGAAATAGTGATGTATGAACCACAAAAGGCCACTCTCACATCCTACACCTAAGATAAACATGACTCTGGGGGCAGGGTACCACTCCCCCCTGGGCTCAAATCAGACTCCAAACCCAGAGCTTTATGAGACTGCTCCTAATCAGTTTCAATCAGCACAAAATAAAGCTTACTTGCTGACTGGCCCGATGACCTCTGAGGTCCTGCCCTACTCTATTCAGTCTGCTCAAAGTCTGGCCCTGCGTTTGATATTTCTCTGCAGTGCTGGAAGAAAAATGAGAATGGTTTATCTGTGATTCTGCAGAACAGAATCCTGCTCAGTACAGAGCCCTCGGCCACCCTAACTGATCCCAGGCTGTACTCGGGATCCCAGGAGGGGCTGCCGCACCCGAGGGAGGCCACAGCTCCACTCTGTTTTCTTCCTTAACTGCTCTGCACACCTGGTAATCTTTCCTTGCCCCTGACATTACTGAAACATTGCACCATTCTCTCGTGAAATGAATCTCTATTGCTGAAGTAGTTTAATATCCATAATCAGGCAGCCGAAGAGGTATGTAGAAAACTCCACATGCTGACTGGCTAACACAGGGATGAAAGGGGTGGCGGGGCAGGGATAATCAGTCTGGGCTCTCGTGGCAGACAATATCCAGAAATGCCAAGCTATGTCAAACTGTTGAGCCTATGGCAAACCCAGAACAGGAGGTGACAAAGGAAAGAAAAATCAGAACTGTGCTGAAACCTGATGAGATGCTGAGCAAGGAGACAGCCGGAGCGTGCCGACCAGAGGCAGCCGGGCACCTGCCAGCCACGGGGCTGCCTCTGTCCAGATCTTAGCGGTGCCCTGGCCCTTCACAGAGCAGGCGCAGGCCACTACACCCTGCCAATAGCCGTCATGGGAAAAGGAGGGCTGTCCATTCTTCAAGGTGACTATTTGAGTCTGGTGTCAAGTTATTCCAGATTGTCAGCAAGTGCCACAGCTTTGGCTCCTCCTTGGAAGGTGAGTCGGGCCAGCTCTGATGAAACCCTGGGAGGGCAACACAGGACAGCCAACGCAGGGACGCAGGACAGCCCTGACGCTTGGCAGCTCGGGAGGCTGGGATCCCACCCCGCCGCCAGGCAGAGCTGTTTCTTGGTCTATCTTACACCTCATTTTAATTTAGGCTACTCGACAGTGAGGATTAGTCGTATATACCATGAAAATTCATTCGATGACTCAGAGAAAAAACACAAAACAGCAAAGCACTTTCTCCAAGAAAGATTTATCAAAAGGATCTAGATGGATCCAAACCTGTCCTTCCCATTTCCCTAGCTCAGAGGTTCCCAAAGTACAGTCTCCAGGCCAGCAGCACTGATATCTTCTGTGTACCACCGTTGCAATGATGTTAATTTGATATGCTTCTATTCTTATCAGACAGAGTCAACATCGTACGAGTAGTGGGAATGGAAGAAGCTCTGGAAGTTGTTGGAAATATCCCATTTATGGCCTGAGCTGAACCATAAATGCTGGGGTGAGGCCCAGCAATGTGTTTCCTCACCAGCATTCCAGTTATGATGTCTGCCAAAGTTGGGGAACTACTTCTCTAATTGAACACGCTGGCCCAATTCCACTGTGTCATAGAAACCTCTCAGGATGATCAAGTCATGATCTTGTCCTTGTCCAGGTAGCAGGTGTCAGAGGAGCTGGATTCAGTACTGTGCCATCCCTACTATTCGATGGCAGGTCACTGTGGCCTGGGGCATGATGGTGGGCTTGCAATGACACATAAAACTTGTATTTAAGAGATAATGGGAGAGAATGGAGGATAAGGAAAAATAAACACCTCCCATCTCCTTAATGCTCAGTCTCTAGAAACTCACCATCATGACAGATCATATCTACAGGCTCAACAGTTTGACATTAATCTGGAAATTTCCATGAGCCAAGCACTCGGAGAAGTGAGTTACACATATCAACATCTCTCAGTAAATTTTGAGGTATGGCTTTATCATTCCCACTTTACAGAAAAAGAAACTGAGACTCAGTGAGGTTAGACATCTTGTTGGAGGTGTTCAGCTCTTTCTGGTTGTCAGAGTTGGGTCCTGGCCTCATGGTTGAGTCTATATTAGTGTTTTGACCACTAAACGATCTTAAGCCAACACTCACCATCCCTCACCACCCCTCCACACTTCTCACAGGGCTCCACTGTGGTGGATGCAGGGTCAGAAGACCAGGAATGCAAACTTCCTCTGCACACAGTAGGTGCTTAATAGATGGTAGTGCTTTCTCTCTCTCCTTGCCTCTTGAGGCACTCAAAACTGAGTGATGCAGAGTCTGAATGTGGGGCAGGTTGGACCATCCATGGTCTTGGCTCAGCCATCTGACCCTCTGAGGGTCAGCATCCAGCTTCATAAATTAGGGATACTGGTACCTGCATCCCAGAGAAGCTAGAGGTGCAGTGAGCTTGGGTCTAAGAAACACACAGTGCTTGACCTGCAATAAGCACCAAATAAATGATCACTTTTGTGTTACCATTATTGACCCTAATAAAAAATGTGTGAGGAGACGAGTCAGGCATTTTTATCTCCATTTTTGAGGTTAGAGACATAAGCATCTGGAATATAAAGTGGTTTACACAAGGTGACACACCTTGGTGGGGGCAGGGTCATAGCTGAAAAGCCCAGCTCCAGTTCCCACTTCACCATCCTGTACTGTCTATTACTCAAAATAAGACCTGTATCTTGTTAATTCCCTTTGTTATTTCAGGGACTTCCTCCTGTTTGCACACTTTAAGGAAGGACCCCGGGCTTAGCCCCCATCTGGCTCTGTCACAAGTCACAGCGGTACAGCATCCCAGGAAGACACACGCTCTCACCAACAGACACAGCGGGTACCAGCTCCATTTTTTGTTATTGTTTTGACAGCTCTGTACTCTTACCTCCTTCTTCCTAGAGGGAACCAGGGCCTGTTGCATGACCTACCATTGTTTACCACACTGAGCACAGAGCAAGGGTTATATCCAGCATCGCCTCACACGGAGCAGGCTCCCTGGGAAGAGAGTCTGGGAACCCACTGCTGCCGGTGGGAAGCACGGCACTGAAGCTCAGGACCTCCTCGTCACCAGCCAGGGATGGCTGTTTGTCTGCAGCTCAGCCCCTTAGAGGTGTGTGTAGGTCAAGGAGGGTTGGCTTGTGCTAACTAGTAGCGAGAGCTGATATTTATTGGGGGTTTACAAACTGCTCAAAGCAGCAGATATTCTAGCTGCTTCCCACTGAAAAGCAACTAATGTGCCTGATGGTTGTAATGTTGTTCAGGGGGAACCGAGAGCCAGGCAGCCTTGTTTCAAATCTCAGCTCTCCTACTTACAGGGTATCTTTGGCCAAGTCACATAACCTCTTTGTGCCTCAGTTTCCTCATCTGTAAGGTGGGATAATACTTTGATGAGGTTATTGTAAGAACCAGATGTCCTATACTTGATCCTTTACATATGTTTTCTTATTTGGTCTTATAAAAACTTTCAAAGTACATATTATTATCTCCATCTGCTTGTGAAGTAACTGAGGCATAGAACCAAGAAGCACCCTGCCCGAGGCCCCACAGATGGCAACAATTATAATAATATCTAACATTTTTTAGGGTCTCACAACCCCCCCCCCACCCCGTCACAACAAAACCGGGTAGCTACTATAATTTTTTACACAGTAAAACTGAGGCACTGAGTGGTTAAATAACCTACAATCACACTAGTAAATGGCAGGGGCACCATGCTGACCCAGCAATGTGGATCCGGAGTCTGTGCTCTTGACCCATTTTTGCTCAAATCCAAGCCCTTGCTCTTGCTGCCTACTACACCACGCAGCCTACCAATGGGCCATGGAACTGGCCATTTCTTCCTTACCTTTATTTAGCATCTTTTTTCACCCAAAGATCATCAGACAGGTAGTTCTAACATTGAAGGACTGATTATCCAAGCGGAGCAGTAATTCTCGGTGACAGTGCTGTTGGTCTTTGGAGAAGTCAGTTCTTACGGTCCTACACATGTCAGAATGGTTATCCACCCACTCGTGCGATGCCGGTGGTCCCCTTAAGCCACTGAGATACCTCAAAATGCCCCAAGGACTTTCTAATGCTATCTCAGTGGAAGAGAAGATTCTGCACCACCATCCCGAGGAACCATTGGAATACCTACTTCTCTCTCCTCCACTCACCAATTCAAACTCTGGATTAGGAGAATTAAGAACCCAGCACAGGACAGCCAGCTCTATGAGTTGGGGTGTAACAAAATATCAAAAAATAGGAGTGAAATGCACGAGAACCGGGAAAGAAGGGAGAGGCCCAGGACCATGGTCAGGAGCTGCTCTGTGCCAAGTCATTTCACTGGCCCTACCAGGAGCAGAGGAGGTGACGCACTAGAGAAGGAGGCGAGCCCATGAGGCCAGTTGGCTCCTCTTCCACTGTCCTGTTGGCTGAGAAGCCCAAAGTGATAGCGTGGTGCCGTGGAGACTCTGGACATGAGGCCTTGAGAGCTGCTGCCTGGCCGAGGGATTTGCCCTCCATTCCTCAGCTGCCCCAGGGACCTAGTGGTGACCTTTCCCCTACTTACATCCCAAAGTTGTAAGTCTAAGTGACACAGGAATGTGAGGGCACCGGGCACAGTAAATATCGCCCCTGTGTTTGTGTCTAGAGCGAGTCTAGTGTGCTGCTTCCTGCTGGATGTCTGTTTCCAATCACAGATCCATGACAGTGAGCATGGGTGTCCTGCAGCATGGGGATGGCACGCATCACCCAGGCTCAAGGCAGGTGGGGGATCTTGGGACCAGGCTCTGAGGCTCTGCTGTCTCCTCTGCTAGGAATGCTGGGGGCATCTACAGGCATCCAAGGGCATTCTGGTCCAGGGCATAGGCTTGGGAGATTTATATTGTATATCTGCTTATTTTTGAGAAAGGAAAGAAAACACTACAAAAACTAAACATTTATTATGTGCTAGCTATTAAGCTAAATTCTCAGCATATCTTATCTCAATGAATAGCACCTCAGTGAATGGCCCATTATCAATCCTAGTTTACAAATGAAGGAACTTGAGGGTTTAGGCTTAAGGTGATACATTTAATTGGTACATGTGGTAAACAAAGCAATGCCCCCCCCCTAAAATTCCCTAGTCCACAGAATCTATGAACCTATGTTAGACTCTATGGGGAAGGGAATTAAGATTGATTAAGATTGTGGATGAAAGTAAAGTTGCTAATAAACTGATCGTAAAATCGAGAGATTGTCTGGATGGTCTTGGCGGGCCCAGTGTAAGCACAAGCATTGTTAAAATAGAAGAAGAGTAAATTGGGAGAGGCAGAGGAGAAGAAGAAGGTACAGATGTGAAGGTTCTGAAGGAATCGTCAGATAAGTGCTGCTGGCTGAAGAGGGAGGAAAGGAACATGAGCAAACAGATGTGAGCAGCCTCCAGAAATAAATATTAAAAGCAAAAAGTAAAGTCTCTTAGACAATCCAGGTCACAGTTCCAGCGTCTCTGACAGCTCTTATAACTCAATTGACACAGTATGTCATAAGTACCAGTGTAAAGGAGACCCAGAGCAGCAGAGGCCCCAGGTTTTAGATTAAACCACACACTTAGGTCAATTACCAGCCACTAGCTCATTCCCGGGCCATGGGAGAAGCTAAATATCAGGCCATGAAGTATCATGCTATTTAAGAAACTAATATAAACTATGATATCATTTTGGTAGGATTATTCCACTGGTGTCCAGAAGCTTTCCTGAGGTGGCAGGACCCTCTGCCACACGTCATATTAAGATATGAATGTGCGGGCTTCCTCTGCGCTCCAGTCTATCTACAGATGCCATCCATGTAGCAGGCTGTATATAATCCTCACTAAGTTGATGAGGTTGGCCTTCTGGGCATGGTGATGCACACCTGTAATCTCAGTCCTTGGGAGGCTGAGACAGGAGAATTACAGGTTCAAGGCCAACCTCATCAACTTAGTGAGGCCATTAGCAACTTACTAAAAACCTGTTTCAAAATAATAAATAAAATAGGGCTTGAGTGTAGCTCAAGAGTAGAATGTCTATGAGTTCAATCCTCAGTAACACACACACACACACACACACACACACACACACACACATTTTCTCAATAAGTAGCTGCACAGGAAGGACCAAAAATCTTGATTTATTGCAATAAGTAAATCACTTATTCAAACAATGACTGCAATACCAGCCCCTGCTAGTCCACTCCTATTTTTCCACTCCAGGTATCTTTCTATACACATGAAACAGGTATTAAACAGTGTTATGACAGAAATAACTGCCTGTGTATATTTCAAGTCCTTGAAGATGCCACACACATTCCCTCAGGAAAGTGTTGTTGCTTTTGATTTGCTATTCTGGCAGGGAGGGGAACTCAAATGGAGTGCAAGTGAAGTGCAAGTGGCATCTTTACAGATTTAGGCAGAAGAATTGAGCTCAGAAGTGTACGTCTCTCGTCTCTGTTTCTCCAGGCTGAGTGGTTCCCACTCGTACATTGCAATTGCCTTCACATCTCAAGGAGACAAGGAACGGGACATGGGAGAGCACGGAGTCCCTGGATTCATACTGCAGCCTCTGTTCTGCTCTCAGGGTCTTGGAATAGTTACAAAGCCTCTATGGGATTTGGTATCATCTACCATGTTAAGAACAGGTTGGATTAGCTGGTCTCTCAGGCTCCTCCAGCTCTTCCAATACTGCCATCCAGCCTCATTCTCCTGGATATCCAGCCCTAAAACCCTGTTTTCTTTCTAGCCATTATTTATTTGGAGTCTAATGATTCTTTCTTGAGCCCGGTGTCTTAGCTAATTAGCAATTACTCATCACATTACACGAGTCTATCTGTCTCATACATCTAAGCACAGATTTGCAAAATCTCTCCTGTTCCCTAGGGAGTCTAAGCGGCACCAGAAAAATTGTGATTTTTAATCAGAATGGGAAAAGCCATGCACACAGTAAACATCTAGATCAACATTGTCTACCGTTAGTTGTGTGCCAACTATGGATTAGATCATTGGATATTTCATATACTCAGCTCACTTATTTTGCACTATAGGACTCGAGTGATACATACAGTTCTCTCTTTTACAGGTGGGGAGACTGAGGTTTAGAGAGGTTAGGCTGACTTGCCCAAGGTTAAAAACAAAATTAGATAATGGTGTCATAGGACTCCAAGTGCAGTCTCTTGGCTCCAACACCAGCACTCCCTTCTCTCAAGTTTGACCATCTATCCCTCCCTTGTATTATATCTATTTTACTAGATCTGCCTCAACTAATGATTTGTCATTTCAATAGCTGACCCTTTTTCAGGGCATTTGTCATATCAGTATTCCTCTCGCTATTCTCCCACCCCCAGACCTTGCTCACAGCAGGTATTCAATATGTGTGTGCTAATTAGCCTGCATCCATGTTCCAGAAACATCCTCTGCAATGAACATCACGCTAATATATTTTGATAAAAAGAAGCCTTTTAAAACATCACTTTAAGATTTATAAAAATTAGCATTTGTCATACCGTCCATTATGAGCACCATTAGCCGAGGCTCCTTTCTTTTTTTCCTGCTCCAATTTAAAGAAATAAAGTCTGACCTACTGAAATGGCTCACATTTTTAAAGCTATTACTACTGCTAGAGCTGTGAACAGATTTCTCCCGGGGGATAAGAAAAACTGAGGAAGGTGGAGTGTGACTAGCACACAGATTCAACCTGCTACGGGCCTGCTGTTAGTGGCTAAATCCACCATGCTAATGAGCCAGTCACGACTAATGTGGTCCCTACCAATTTCTCCAGATGCTAGAATGCTGAGAAAAAAACAGGACCAAACAGCAAAGTGGATCCTTGGCTGTCCTACACACACACACACACACACACACACACACACACACACACACACACTTTTATTCTTTCAGAGACCTGCCATTTGGTCTTCTGGATGGCTTTGCTTGGTCCATGTTAGAACTGTGGAGCTCAAATGAGGCTGCTTACTAGTTTGGCAGCCAAAATGGAGGTCTCTAAAATGAGGCACAGGGCTTTATCTTGGACTTAGGATACTTTTCTGCTAAAAAGAGCCCATGTCTGTTTCTTTTTTCTGGCCTATGGGCAACGTTGGATCAGAAAATGTCAGGAGACTCACGTGCCAATACCTCCACTCTTGCTAGCACAAAATCAAATTTGCATTGCTTCCCCAGTGGAAATTTTGGTAATTGGAATATTTTCTATTTGGATACACTCAGTAAGTCCCAGATTGAGAGCTAAAAGATCACTAATATTCCTACACTTACATGTTCTAGTATTATAATATGACTTTCAAGCCCACTACCAATTCCTGTCTGTGCAACTTTCAGAACATAACAGAACTCCTTTCCAGTATCCCCATTCCCAGCACTACCATCCTAGTGGGGGCCACCATTACCTCTCCCCGAGCCACTGCCATCACCTCCACGTAGTGTTCCAGTGTTGCCAAAGTCCTACCAACCAGAATAGTGTTTGGAAGACAGAAGCCATACTTATCACTCCCTTACTTAAGATGTCTAGTGCATTGTCCTCTGCATTTAAAATAAAATTTAATCATGCCATGACTACACAGTCCGGAGGTCTGACTCACACCTCCCTCTCTGACCTCGTCTCCTCTGCTCTCTCCTCCTTCCTTGCTCAGTCCCCGACTCATTGGCTTCCTGCCATCCCAGGAACCTGGCAAATTGCCCCACCCACAGGGCTTGCATGCACCCTTACCCCTGCCTAGAGGACACTTGTCCCCGTTCCCACAATGGTTGACTTCCTGCCCTTCAGGCATGTATGGCGCTGTCTCCATGGTGTCCCTGACTTCGCTGGACCAGTTCTCCTCACCCCATCCTGTTTCACTACATCTCCCTGGTTTATTTCTTTGACAAGACTTACTACTATCTAAGGTGATTGTGTTTAGTTTGTCCTTTCCTTTCTTTACTCTTTTTCTTTTCCTTGCTTTTTTCTCTTCTTTCTTCTAAAGTGTGGACTCTGCTCTTTGGGTCATGGCCCCTTCTCCAGAGCCCGACATAGGATCTTGTATATAGTCAGTGCCAAATAAATTTGCACTGAATAAATGAATGTACTATATATGTCCCATGTATTTAAGAATGTCAAGGACAAAGCTGTAAATCTGTTTGTGGTATGGAAAGGCTTCATGGAGGAGGTAATCTGTGATCTAAGCCTCGAAGCACAGAGGTTTCAGGCCAGGTCCACAGGATGGGAAAGAATGTGGAGTGGGGAACAGACACATCATTACAACACCACTGAACTCCCCAATCTGCAAGTGCAATGACAACGCTGAGTAGGAGCGGCCAAACCAGAGTGGGGGCTGGGCAAGGCTTCAACCGAAAGTGACCCTGGGGCTGAGCCTTGAAGGCTGAGAAGAGGGGACCAGGCAAAGAAAAGGAAGAGGCATTCCAGGAGCTTGAACCTTCTACATAAGGCATAAAGTTATAGAGGAGAACAGTGAGGAGGAGGCTCGGGAAAGTGTACCAGTGTCGGGCAGATTAAGAGGGCTTGCCTGCTAAGGGCTTTTACCTGGGAAAATATAGAAAATAAAAAGCTATTTTTACCACTCTGTGGAAAATAAACATTAAGTACTGTGACTGTACAATTTACTTATACAATCAAAGTGAGTCAGAAAAACTGAAGAGATCTGAATGAAACACATATATTCATATAATTATTTATGCACATCAAAAATATATATTTAAAAAAATTTTTTTGGTAGGCCAAAAGGCTTTATACATGACCAGATTTTTATGTTTGAAAGCTCACTCTAATAACAACATGTGGGCTTCTCAAACTATCTGTGGCGAAGATCCAGGTATTTGAATTTCCAGTCTATAATAATTTTCAATGAAATGCAAAAAAAATTGTCATAGTAATATCAAGTTGGTATAGATGTTTTCCAGCACTTATTTTTTATTCCTATACTTACTACCTCCCAGTCTGGTAAGAAACATCTGGTGGATCAGCTGCTCAGCTGCAAACTAGAGAACCCACACTTTGAACTATACTGTACTAGAGGCGAAGAGGCAGGGAGCTGATGCAGAAGGCTCTCTCTGAACATCATTTGGTCCAGATCTCTGTCTTTGGGCAGTTTGGTGATCACATTATCTATACCTCATTATCCTCTGTTCCCACCTTCATGTCCACAGTGGGCCTCTACTTCCCCATGACTCAGCAACAAGAGTGTGGCACTATCAACAAATCACTACCAAAGACTGGGCCATTCCCCAAGGAAGATGGCATGACTCGGCAGAAATGCCTGTTATGTTTCCATGGCCACTGCCAGTAAACCTTCAGGAGCTTGAGGAATGTTACTTAGGTGACATTGTGCCTTGGAATTCAGCAGGTGCCCTTTGACCTAACAAAAATAACAAGGAAAAAATATGTTCTAGATTTACGTATCTAATTATAAAAATGTGTTTCATTCAGATGAGAGTCACACTGTTGTTCAATCACTGTGTTTATTTTGGATGATTTGGTAAAAAGTAGCATAGACAGTGGAATTCCAGTTCTGATGTTTTACTAGCCCTGTTTGGCAAGACAAAAGACCTAACTTTCAGTAGCTCCGGTTTCTTCATCTGAAAACATAAAAGAAAAAACATTTTCATCCCGGAGGGTTTTGAAGTAGAAATTAAATAATATGTGTTAAACACCCGGCATACATAAAGTGCTCAATAAGCATTGTCTTTTCATCACATCATTTTTGTTTCTTATACTTTTAGCCATGGTCTTAAGAAAAGACTGAGCATCTTCAAGTAGCCTTTCTATCATCCACAATAACAGATAAGATTATAGGAAGAGCCTGTCTTTGGCCTGTTTCTGTCATACCCAATACACCATGTTCCTCATCCTGAGTAATTACATGCAAATGCCTAGTCTCCTGTGGGACTGATGCCTATTTGCTTCTAATAAAATTGATGTCATGAGAGCAAAGCTCAGAAATCTCATAAAGCTCATCCTGCCCAAATAGTTTCCAAATAGCTTAAATTGGACTTGGTGTAGGAGAGGTTTCTGCTTCGCTTTTCCCCTTCTTTTGAGCTTTCAATAAAGCTGAGTTTATAGACCTTAGCAGATGTATAAGATCAAAGAAAAACTGGGACTTGGGGAAGAAAATAAAAAAGGCCCCCAAGTGCCTGCGGTAATGGGAGTGGTAATGACTTGGCAAGCAGGGCTATCAGAGCTTTGCCAGGGTCTGGGCCGAGCCAGGACCCACCAGATCAGCACCAACCTCTGACATCCACCTTCTACACGATTCCTGACTGCCTTCCATTTTTGAGGGTGAGAGAATCATCCTGAAAAGACTTTGGATCTAAAGAGGAGCCCCCACAAGCCCTCCATGCACACCTGCTGTTTTAGGTGACCCAATCACCTGGCATGCAAAACTTAGAGAAAGAAAAAGTTTATCTGATCACAGTTTTAGAGATTTCAGTCCATGTTTGAATAGCTTCCAAATAGAGCCAGGGCTGCAGGTCCTCAGGGCATCATGGCAGGGAGTAGAGAGAGAAGGTGAAAGCTGTGTCTACTCATGGTAACAGGAGAAGGAGTTGCAGGAAGCTGCAGTAGCCAACCCTAGGAAAACACTGTCCCTAGCCACACTCCAAGAGACTCTTCCTCACCAATCAAGCTCACCTTGATTGAGCTCATCAAGGCTCATCATGGCTGCCTCGCCTATCACATGAGGTCTGGAGGACTTTTTTTTTTTTGGTGGTACTGGGGGTGGAACCCAGAGGCCTTCTACCTCCAGGCTACACTCCCAGACCTATTTTTTATTTTATTTGGAAACAGGGTCTCTTAAGCCCACTGAGGCTGGCTTTGAACCTGCGCGATCCTCCTGTCTCAGCCTTCCAATTGCGGGGATTACAAGCATGCGCCACCATGCCTGGCCTCTGGAGGACATTTTAAATCCAAACTATAACATCTGTTGAGCCTTGCTTCTCTCTTGGCAGAGAGTACAGTTCATGTATTCTTGAGGACAGCTGCCAAAGTGCCCTCAGGAATGCTGGACTCTTTCTGCCAGCTGCTGGCTCCTCCATTCATGAAGCCCAGTATGTCTCAGCTTCCTCACCTACATACTGTGCTCAACGATGATGCCTACCTCTGACATTGTTGTGCGGCTGATTGAGATAATGCTAAACGCTTCGTCTGGTGCTTGGTAAAGAGTAGATGTTCGATTACTACTAGCTGTGATTCTATTATTATTGCTATTTTATTATTAACAAGCTGCTGGCATGCCTGTCTCAGCCCATCAAAGGCACATTAATTTTCTAAAACTGTCATAGCAGATTATAACAAATCAGATGGCTGAATAGTATAAATATTTTTTTCCTCACAGTTCCAAAAGTCAGAAGTCTGAAATCAATTGTCAGCAGGGCCTCCCTCCCTCTGAAGTCTCCATGGAAGAATCTCTTCCTTGCCTCTTCCCGCTTCTGGTGGCTGTTGACATTGTTTGGTTCATAGCCACATTCCTCCAGTCTCTGTTTTCATCTTCATATTACAGACTTTCAAGGGTGTCCCTGCCCTGTCCTCTTCTTAGTTCCACTTGCCTCTCTCTTATAAGAACATTTGGAAAGGCATTTAGGACCCAACTGTAAAATCACAGATGATCTCAACTCAAGACCCTTGATGTTTCCACCATATAAAGCAACATACACTGCTTTGCCATGCAAGGTAATATTCTCAGATTCTCAGGGTCAGGATATTGGCATGTCTTTTTGGAGGCCACAATTAAAACCAACACAGAAGACATTCCTTGGGAAAATGAGTTAGGAAGGAAGGTATTTGCTTGTTCTTATTTAAGAATCTTAACTTTGGCAAAATCTCATTGTTGGCTGCAACACTCTATTTTCTGTCTCTCCCAGGACCAATTCTTGGTCAAGTCTATTAGACTATAATAGGCAGAGCCTCTGTGGCCCTCTTTTCCTGGAACCACCATACACACACAGCCTGAGGTGAACTTGAGGGGTGGTGGGATGGGATGAGATTGACTACAAACACTAGAGATATGTAGTTGGAATAAAATCTTAAGAGAGAAAGAACCTTAAATTCTGACTCAGCAGGACTTTCTGAGTAATTGTGAGTGAGCTTGGAGAAGCCAAGCCTGGGTCACTTGTTCTTAGGTTATATGCCTGGATATGAACAAAACCATGATTCATCTTTCCTCTTGAAAGTAGTGACTCTGATGCCCTCACAACTATAGAAATAGAAGCATTACTGTCAATTCCTGGTCAGTAGGGAGGGAACAATGCCATGTCACACAATTCAAAAAGAAATTACACATTTTATGCTCTATGAATTGTGTTCCCTGATATCCATAACACCCTGGATCTGTGTGTGCGGTGGCAGCTCTGTGAGATTAGTGCTGGAGACTTAGGAGAAAAGATCCAACCCAGGATGTCAGAAGCCTAGTATAGGATTTTCAAGCCATGAGTTGGTAGAAGTGGAGGTAGATAATTTGTCTTTCCTCACCTGTGATCAGCCTAATGACCTCTGCAAATATGGTACATCTTTGGGAAGAAAAAATGAAAGGGTCTAGTAGGCTGAATAACCCCCAAAGATGTCTTAAGCCCTGGAGCCCTGGAATGTTACAATTTATGGCAAAAGAGGCTTTGTAGATACATTTAAGTCAAGAATCTTGAGATGGAGAGGGAGTTTCTAAATTACCCAGGTTCCGGGCATGGTGGCACACGCTTGTATCCCCACTCTTGGGAGGCAAAGACAAAAGGATTGCGCTGATTCAAAGCCAGCCTTGATGACTTCTGGGAAGATGGCGACGGAGCAAAATGGGGCTTACGAGCCCCGCTAACAACCAATCTCTATTACCACAAAATCAGCGCCTTTCATAGCCAGAAAACACCATCAGCTGAGAAACAAAAAATGTAATTTTAAGGAACAGAGAAAAAGAGGGCTGGAAAAATGAGACACCAGAAACCAGACCATAGTGCTACAGCCGGAGCCATGGTGTGAAGCGGAGGGCACCATTTTGCCTTGCAGCACCAGGCTCCAGAGAGGAAGGGAACTCATAACGGAGCTCAGAAACCAGAGATGAGATACACCGGCCTCACACTCGAGAACGCGGCAGCAGCGCCTTACTGCTGGCAGCAGCGGCGAGTTCACTGGACAGCACCAGACCAACACACTCAACAGCCTACCAAGCTCCAGAGAGGAGCGGCGGACAGCGAGCCTAGGTGAGCCGCTGTGGAACAGCCGGGCAGGATTCAGCAGATTTCTCGGCATAGAGAGCACCTAAAGCTCCCAGGGGCTGGGCTCAGCGCACCCTGCAGGGACCCAGAGTGGAGTTCAAAAACAGAAAAGAAATACGCCAGCTTCACGGCCTAGGGCATGGCAGCAGCGCCATATTGCTACCGGCGGCAGCAGCAGCGAATTCACCGAGTCCACAACAGCTCCATCTGCACACTCAACAGTGAGTCAAATTGGGGCCCCTAGAGGAGAAATCCCAGTACTGCACTCCCAGGGACTTGACCCAGTGGGGGAGTGGTGGTGGCAGAGATATTACACCATAGGAGAACACCCAACCTGGCACCCCCCTTGGACTAAAGCAGCCTCGATTGACTCCCTGGGTCTGAGGCTCTGTGATACAACCCAGTAGAGGAGTAGTGGGAACTGAGATACCATAGTCTCGAGATCCACAGCACCTTAAGTGAAATTGTAGTGACCCAGGGAAGAATCCAGAGAAGGCACAAACTTCCGAAATCATGGGAAAGAGGAATAACAATGGAGCAATGAATGCCCACAACCCCACAACATCAGAACCCGATAAAACAGAAAATCAGAGATTTCTAGAAGATCAAATCAGGAAAATAACTGTAGAAATAATAGAGATGCTTCAATAAGAACTCAGAGAGAGCCAAAAAGAGATAAAGGATGCAATTAATGAAGTAAAGGCCTCAATTCAAAGTACAAACAACCGATTAGACCACATGGAGAATAGAATCTCGCTCCTAGAAGATGATCATTCAAAAAATGAACGCATAGTTTCTAATCTAGAAAAAAATCCGACAGCAGGATTCTGATATTGAAGAAATATGGGCCCATTTTAAGAGAGCTAACCTAAGAATAATTGGAATAGAGGAGGGAAAAGAAAGTGAAACCAAAGGGATCAACAATCTCTTCAAGGAAGTAATAGCAGAAAATTTTCCAGACATAGAGCAAGAGGTTGATACACAGGTCCAGGAAACTTATAGAACTCCCTTTAGATAGGATCGGAGAAGAGGATCCCCAGGCCACATAATTGTCAAAATGACCACTGTGGAAGCCAAGCAGAGAATCTTAAAGGCAACAAAAACAAAGGGCCAAGTGACATTCAGAGGCAAACCAATTAGAATCACTCCAGACTTCCCAAACCAAGTCATGAGAGCCAGAAGGGCTTGGAGTAACATATTCCAAACTCTGAAAGAAAACAATTTCCAGCCAAAAGTTTTCTACCCAGCAAAACTTCCTATCAAATTAGATGAGGAAATAAGAAGCTTCCACGACAAACAGAAACTGAAGGAATTTATGTCTTCAAAACCAGCGCTAGAGAAAATACTCAAAGAGATTAACTACAAAGAAGAAATAGGTAACACACACCAGAACCAGAGAAATAAGATTTTCCATCCAACAGACAACTAAGATTGGTTATCTTTGGAGATTCATTATTTATGTTAGTCTTTTACCTATCTCTAAATTGTATTGTTTGCTTTTATTGTTGCTAATTTTTAGGATTTCTAGTTGGAATATTAATATACCTTCAGATATAGCATTTGGAAATATTTTATCCCATTCTATCAGTAACTTTTAACTCTGTTTACATTGTCTTTGGATATACAATATGTTTTTATTTTTTAGGGAGTTTGTCTACCCTTCTGTTGCCTGTGCCATTAAAATCATATCCAAGAGGTCACTGCCAATTTCAATGTTGTGAGGTTTTATGACCCAGATTTTCTTCTAAAAGTTTATAGTATTAAGATTTATATTTAGGTCTTTTATCTATTTTGAGTTAATATTTGTATATTTGTTAGGTAAGGGTCCAATTTTATTCTTTTTCATGTAATTATTATTTTTCAACAATATTTAGTTAAAAGATTATTATTTCCTCCACCAAATGTTCGTGGAAACCTTGTCAAAAATAACTTGACAATATATGGAAGAATTTATCTCTAGGCTTTTATTTAACTCCAATGGTTTATATATCTGCCTTTAGAACAGTACTACACTGTTTCAATTATTGTAGCTTTATATGGTTTGAAACCAGAAAATATACATCTTCTAGCTTTGTTCTTCTTCGAGATTGTTTTGGGTATCTAGAGTCCATATTCCATATCAGGATAGATTTTTTCTGTAAAATAAATAAATAAATGTATGATAGCTTTACCTTAAAAAAAAGAAAATAAAAAAATATTCTCTGGTAAGAAAGAAAGAAAAAAAGAAATATTGAACTGTTATCTTTTAGTCATCAAAAGCTTGGTATCAGACAAATGAAACTGTTTTGTGAGATTATCATCGTTAATATTGGATAAATTGCTATAAAACTAGATGTCAACCACTAAGCCAAGCATGGGGAGGAGGGATGGGGAGGGAACGGGGTGGGGATCAGGTAGGGGCTAACTGGGCAATGTGTGCATGTATGTCTACAAAAGTATTTTCTTTATACCATTATGATGTATGAATACATTGCACCAATAAAAAAACAAAGCCAGCCTTGCTTAAAAGACCCTGTTTACAAATAAAAATAAAAAATAGGTCTGAGAGTGTAACCCAGAGGTAGAAGGGTTTCCAGTAACTCCAGTACCACCAAAAAAAAAAAAAAACCTGAATTATCCAGGTGAACAATAAATGTTCTTATAAGAGGGAGGTAAGATCCGGGCATGGTGGCACACCCCTTTAATCCCAGTACTTGGGAGGCTGAGACAGAAGGATCACAGGTTTGCAGCCAGCCTCAAAAACTTAGCCAGGCTCTCTGCAAGTTAGTAAGACCCTGTTTCAAAATAATATATAAAATAGAGCTGAGGGTATAGCTCAGAGATAGAATACTTCTGGGTTCAGTCCTCAGTACCAAAAAAGAAAAAAGAGAGAGAAAGAGAGATAAGAGGGTGGTTGACTACAGAAAAGAAATCAGTGTAATGCCCAAAGCAGAGATTGGGCACAGGCCAAGGATGCCAGAAGCCACCAGAAGTGCAGCAATGGGAAGAGACAAGAAACAGATCTCCGCTGAAGCCACCAAAAGGAGCCAGTCCCACCAGCATCCTCATGTTAGCCCATACAGCACATTTTAGACCTGTCCTCCAGGACTGTAAAAGAAGAAATTTCTGTTGTTTTAAAGCACCAAATTTACTATCATGTGTTCCAGCAGCAACAGGAATCTAATACAAGGGTTTGGCTATATATCTGTGTTAAAATATAGTTTTTAGGAGCTGACCCTGTGCCAAATATTCCATAACATGTTTTATATCTTCTCACTCTTTACTCCTGACTACGATATGAAAGGTAAGTATTATATTCTCAGAGAATGAAAATTAGAGAGGTTAATTAACTTTCCTGTGATTAAATAAATAATAAGTGGAGGGCTGGGGTTTAATCCCAGGCCCGACTGCTTAGTAAGGATCTATGATCTGTACTAAGGACCTAGGATCCTGCCAGCTTCTCTTTGAGCAGTTCTTCAATGATTTTATTTTGTCCTTTTTAAGAGTATAAGGGATCCATGACTTACATAAGCCATCTGCTTTCCAGTAGATTTCCAAATGTTCATGAGTATGAGTATACATTAGGGTATTTATCTTAGGATACTATACTTTTGTGTTGTTATTGTTTGCTTGTTTGAGAAGGGGTCTGGCCTTGAACTACTGGACTGGGCTCAAATGATCCCCCTGCCTCTGCCTCCCAAACAGCTGGGCACACAGGCAAGCACCACCACACACAGCCAAACACCTTCATTTCTGAGTAGAATCTCAAGTTCAAATGATCCTTAGCTTATGAAGATCAATTTTGGTAATGCTTAAGAACCCACTCAATAGATAACTAATATCTATCCTTTAGACTAGGTAAAATAAAATTGCTAAGAAAATTTAACTTAAATTTTAAAATTCAGCAAAGGGCAATACAACATGTTCTTTCAAAGACCAGAGCACTGTGAAAGTCTCACTCAGAGATGATTTAATATTTTGGCCAATGGTCCTCAACATTTTTGGTTTCAGGATTCATTTACATTATTAAAAATTAATGAGGTCCTTCTAGCCCTTCTGTTACTATGGGTTATATTTATTGATATTTACCCATATCAGAAGTTAAAGTTGAAACATTACTAGAAGTTATTATTAATTCATCTAAAAGAAGGAGAAACCTATTATGCATGAATATAAATAACATTTTATGAACAGCTACAAATATTTACCAAATAATTTAGCGAGAAAAACAGAACTATACCAGGCATGGATGCATGTACCTATAACCCTAGCTACTCCGGAGACTGAGGCAGAACGATCTCAGGGAGTGTAGCTTGGGGTAGAGCGCTTGCCTAGCATGCAAGCAAGACTCTAGGTTTTATCCTCAGTATTGAAGAAGAAAAGTAGCACTGCTTTATATAGATATTTGCAAATTCCTCTAATGCCTGACTAATGGAAGATAGCTGTATTCTCATTTGCTTCTGCATTCTCTTTGTATACACTTTTTAAGTAAAGTCTGTGAAGAAATGTAGTTTGGAAGGGGGTTGGATTTTAATTTATATATTTTAATTTACTACATATTGCTCAGATATACAGTTTGCAAGGAAGGGTTTGGATTTTAATCGCTTTTTCCAAATAATTGTGGACATTTTTCTTTGCTGCAACATCTATCTTGACAAGTGATAGCTTCCTAAAAATGAATGACAAAGCTTAACTATCTGTGAACCTTTCGAGCTCTGTTACATTAAAACCCACTGATTCATCTCACACTTTAATAGAACTTTTCCCCGAGCATGAATTTTGTACCATTGTGCACTGAGCATTTGCAAAACAAAGTTATGCTCATCTTCTCGTTGCTAATACAAATGGCTCCACAGCAGACACAATCGCATTTGTTCTATTGCCATCAATCTCATCAGAAGTGTTACTGCTGGGTCACTAGGCCCAGAGTGAAAGAGAAGCTTCAAAATTATAATTTCCCATAAAATTGCAAATATTATCATCACAAAAAATAAGAGTAACTTTCCTGGAAGTCAGATTCCTTTCATTCAGTTTTGAGAGCCTACCTTCCAAATACCCAAGTCTGGGTAACTGTCATTTGTGAGTCAGATTTTTTATGTGAAAATAGTATTCCCAACAAATAAAAACCTAGCCAGTTCACTGTATAACTCAAATAGTCACACTGCAGCTTTGCTTCCAGACAAACACTGTTCTTTGGTATGCAGCATGAGAATTCTATGGGTGCCATACTTTCCATTTCAGCACACAGAGTATTCAACACAGGTGTGCTCAGAAATGAATAGTTTGTAAAATTAATACTTTTTACCGCTTCATTGAGGACATCTTTAAGTGAAACAGGAATTGAACTGGCCGTTTGCAGCCAGCACAGGGCAGCTTGGTTCCACTTCCTTGATTCCTGCCAAGGTAACAGCAGCTTTACTAACATTGTTTTTGCCTTGTTAGTGTCAGTCAACATAGTAAAATAGATAGATATCGTACAAGAGCAGAAATATCTGGCATTGTTATGAAAATGGGTTTATATCACCTAACCCCTAAAAGGTTTGCAGTTTCCCCAGGGTCCTGGCACCATCCTCTGCTCTAAAAAAAAAGGCTTAAGGAAAAAGAGCAAATATTGTTATATTCCTATATGAAAGTATCACTACCAATCTCTCTAACATGTGCGGGGAAGGAGGAGGAGAGAGCAGGTTGCCATGCAGAAGAAAACACATCAAGCATTATCTGCATGTTTAAGAATAATAAAATTATTTTTAAAATAAAATTAAAATTATTTTTAAAAAGATGGCTTCTAGGACTAAGAATTCATGACCCCTCCCTAGCATCAAATTTTATAAATGACTTTAAACATATCACCATAATTGGTATGATAAAAAGTTAGGAGTAGCCCTTGTTACCCCTCCTTCCACTGAGGCTCTGAATGAAGGGCTGTAGCATGGTGGGGGCGGGATGATGCAAATGGACCACCCCCTGAGACTGCCGCCAACATCACATGCTGAGTTTGGGTGGCAGAATAAAGGGGCCTCTATCAAGGTTCCCATGGGGTGTCTTGGGCCCCTCTGAGCCTCTTCTAGGCAAAGTTTTCAGAAAGCACCCTCCTTTCTGCATGGCTGTGTGTCTCCTTCCACATTAATTTCTTCCAACATCTGTCATTAGACACAGAAACAGTGTGTTCTGGTCTAGGTCAGCCACTCCATAGCTATAGCTCTTCAAGAAGCAATTACTCTTTTCATTTCAAGATGACTGAGAAAAAAACTAATTATGCCAGTACATGGAAACAACATTTTGAAGGGTGATTTGGGGACATAATAACCTGGTAAATAATTATTTTCTCTTGCGCCGAGCTCTCTAATCATGTGGACGTCTGTATCACATTCTCCTCTCCCTGATTAGTGGCTTCTAAAGAATCACAGAGGATCAGAGAGTTAGGAAAGGAAGGAGGGGATGAGATTTGCATCAAGGCACACGATTCTTAGGGTATTCATTAATCTAAATGTGTCCTACAATGGCGGGTGGCGCAACGGCAGAGCAAGGGTGATATTTTGAAGAGGTCTATGAAGAATTTCTGAAATAAATATCAGGAAAGAGTTTTTTTTATGTGTGGCACAGAGGACCGAACCCAGTGGTTTTCTACCTAAACCCTTAGCCCAATTTTATTTTGAAACAGGATCTTATCAAATTTGTTGTGTGCTACTGGCCTCAAATCTACAACCTGCCTGTCTCAGTTTCCTAAGTATAGGGATTACAGGTGTGTGCCATTACGCCTGGCTGAGACTATTTTAAAGTGAGATAAGAGTCATATGCAGACAAATATAAAGACAATAAATGTAGTGACTAAGAGCATAGATTCCGTGCCTTCTATTAGACAAATCATTCAAACTGTAAAAGCTTCACTTTACTCCTCTGCACAGTAGGGATGTGCCTCATGCATCCCCCAGAGCTGTTTTGGACATTAAATGCAATGAGCCAGTCCAGGCTCTGTGCTTATCAAAATATATGACTCAATTTTTTTTTTTTTTTTTTTTTTTTTTTTGGCGGTACTGGGGTTCCTGGAAACCCTTCTACCTCCGGGCTACACTCCCAGACCTATTTTATATTTTTTATTTGGAAACAGGGTCTCTTAAGCTAGCGAGGCTGGCTCCGAACCAGAGCGATCCTCCTGTCTCCGCCTCCCAAGTGCGGGGATTACAAGCGTGCGCCACCGCCCGGCCTCAATTTTAATAACCCTCATTTTTTGAACGTCTGAGCTATGACATTCCAGTACCACCATAACCAGGGAGCATTAATCCCAATTTATAAATTGTGAAACCCCGAAGCCCAGAAAAGTAAACTAACTCACTGTACCCTGTCACCCCTCAAATAAGAATCATTGCAAAGGAGTCGGGAAAGAAACAGGCATTAAAAAGGCACGGGACTCATTAAAAGGCACGGCAGCCAGTCTGCAAGATGGCTCCGCAGAGAACGTGTGCCTTTCTGTGTTTCCTCGCACACAGAATGGAGGCTGGCTTGGTAGCCTGTGTGGAAGAAGTGATGCTGTGCTCTTCAGATACTCCATCATAGAGAGGCTTCAAGATAAAATATAAAACAGGGCTGGGGGTGTAGGTTGTGAAAAGCCTGAGCTTGGCCATTGGTAACTTCCAGCCATCAGTCAGCATCAACTGATAACCTGTGTGCACCATCATGGATGTCTACCCAGGACAAGCCTCAGCTTCACCCAGCTAATTCCCAACTACAGCTGCACTGGAGGAAGCCAAGCCAATTGGCCCAGCTGAGGGGCCAATTATACTTAAGATGTAAAAAAATCACAATGGAATCTCTCTCAACCTAACAATCCAATAATGAAGGAAAACACCCACACACAATACACATTGGGCAAATTACTATACTTAAAAGAAAGTCATGACTCAAAAAATAGCAGAAATGAGAAAATACTTAGAATTTCATAACATAAAATATTACATATAAAAATTATAGGACACAGCTGGGTACAGTGGCATAAGCCTGTAATACTAGCTAGTTGGGAGACTGAGGTTGGAGATCTCAAAGTTTAAGGCCAACCTGAGCGATGTAGCAAGTCTCTGTCTCAAAAAAAAAAAAAAAAAGTTTAGAATACAACCAAAGTTAATGGAGAAAAATTTATGCTCCAAACCAATTATGTTAGAAAAAAAGGATGAAATTTAATGAGTTTAGCATCTGACTTATGATGTTAGAAAAAGAAAAATGGAAGAACCCAAAGAAAGTAGAGAAAAATAAAACAACTAAGAGTATAAATTAATAAACTACAAAAGAAAACAAAAATAGAGGGTCAAAACAAATATATTTTGTTTCAGTGGTGGCTAGTATAATAGGATACTTTTTGACAATACTGGCCAATAAGAACAAATAAAAGCATAAATAAGGTATATAAAAATGTTAAGATAGCATATTTATCACAAAACCATTCTAATGAGTAAATGACACAAATTTATTGAAACAACTTTTAAAATTACACAAAAATCCAATATTTTAGGAAAATATAACTCATCAAAACTGAATCAAGCCAGGTGTGGTGTTGCACTCTTGTAATCCCCATGCTTGGGAGGCGGAGACGAGGATCGCGAAGGTTCGAAGCCAGCCGCGCTGGCTTAAATAGGTCTGGGAGTGTAGCCCGGAGGTAGAAGGGTTCCATCCCCGGTACCACCAAAAAAAAAAAAAAAAAAAAACCCTGAATCAAGCAGAACTGAAAAAAAATTAAAAAACTTAGCCAATCCTGTAATCATGAAAGAAATTAACACAGTATGAGACACAGATAATTTTCCAGGTGATTCTACCAAAGTATAAGGACCATGTAACTCCAATCTTATACAAAACCTTCTACAGAATACAAAAAAAGAGAGGACATTAGGTTATAATGTCCAGACAAGAAAATGCAGGCCAATCTCACAAATAAAAATGCAAAAACCCTAAACAAAATATCTAAGCCGGCTGGTGGCGCACACTTGTAATCCCCGAGCGCTTGGGAGGCAGAGACCAGGAGGATCGCGCAGGTTCAAAGACAGCCTTGCTGGCTTAAGAGACCCTGTTTCCAAAAATAAAAATATAAAAAATAGGTCTGGGAGTGTAGCCCGAAAGTAGAAGGGCTTCCAGGAACCCCAGTATCACCAAAAAAAAAAAAAAAAAAAAAAAAAAAAATCTAAGCCGAGCTCTCTGATGCATAGAATAATACCACATCATGGCCACATTCATCACAGTAATGCAAACATGGTGAAACATTAGAAGAATATGATAATAGCATTCACCATATTCAAGAGATCTAGAATAAACAAAAAGTCCTCTCTTCATGCATTCAACAAAATTCTTACTCATCCATGATGAATAAGAAAATATCTTGAAAAACCTAGAATAAAGAGGATTTCCTAAATCTGACAAAAGGTGTCACAAAATCCTTATGAAAATATTAGAAGATTTTTCTTTCATTTTTTGAGCAAGACAAAGTTTTTCATCATTGCCATGTATAAAATGTTCCAAAAAATGAAGGAAATAGGAAAAGAATATGTGGATTAGAAATGGAAAAGAAGCCAGGCATGGTGGTGCACACTTCTAATCCCAGCATTCGAGAGGCTGAGGCAGGAGGATCGCGGTTCGAGGACAGCCTCAGCTGCTCAGTGAGGCCCTTTGCAACCCAGTGAGACCCTGTTTCAAAATAAAGAATAATAAATAGGGCTGGGGTGTCGCTCGGAGGCAGAATGCCCCTAGGTTTCATCCCCAGTACTGCGAAAAAAGAAAAATGGAAAAGGAAAACTGCCACTGTCACTGTTGATGACTGGTAAATTTATCTACAGGAAAAAACAAAGAAAATGCGTAGGTAAGTGGTTATAATAAAAGAGTTAAGCAATATTTCTAGATATAAGAATACACATGAGCAAATTCATATGTATACACCAAGCAAGAAAAGTTACAGATATTATTATAAAAAGAACAAAAGCAGGAATGTCTAAGAGAATAAACTATATAGTTGGGTTACATAACTTAAAATTCCACTTCTGCAGCTGGGTGTGGTGGTGCACAGCTATAATCCCAGTACTTGGGAGGCTGTGACGGGAGGACTGCAGGTGTGAGGTCATCCTCAGCAATTTAGGGAGGCTGTTTCAAAATAAAATAAGGATGGAGTACAGATCAGAGGTAGAATGCCCCTGTGTTCAATTCCTAGTACTACAAAAAATAATAACAATAACAGTAATAATAATAAATCCAACTCTGCCACTCTCTTGCCATGGAGCTTTGAATGAGTTACCTGACCACTCTGGGCCTAATGTTCTCAACTGTTAAAGGTGTGTAGTAGTAATAATAATAATAATAATAATAATAATAATAATACCTATTATTTGTAAGATTGTTAAGAGATTATATAAGTTACTATGAGTAAGGCTCTTAGAACTGTGCCTCACACGTGTATTTGCTGTATAAATATTTTATTGTTAATTACAATGGCTACAACTATAATATTTAACTTTTTTACAAAAGATGTATAAAAGCCAGGCATGGTGGCGCACGCTTGTAATCCCCGCGCTTGGGAGGCGGAGACAGGAGGATCGCGCAGGTTCGAAGCCAGCCGCGCGCGCTGGCTTAGGAGACCCTGTTTCCAAATAAAATATAAAATAGGTCTGGGAGTGTAGCCCGGAGGTAGAAGGCCCCTGGGTTCCATTCCCAGTACCATCAAAAATTTAAAAAAAGTATAAAAATTTTATAGAAAAATTATAAAACTTTAGTGAAAGATATTTAAAATGATTTAAATAATGAAAAGAGCTAATGCTCATGATTCAGAAAACAATATCCTGAAGATGTTTGTCAATTCAATTGATTTTGACCAAAATCCTGAAAGAGGTGCTCAAGGACCTAGGCAAGCTCATTTTTAACACTCAAATGGAATAACTGTGGTCCAGGAGCAGACAGCCTCTAAAGTAGAAAACAAAGAATAAAAACATTCTCTGTTAGGTAAAGGGATGTGGCTTAAGGGAGAGTAATTAAGATAGTCAGATATTGACACCAGAACAGACAGATGGGCCAACAGAAGAGAACAGAATCCAGAAAGGCCCCCACAAATGTAAGGAAACACACCAGACAGGACGACAACTGAAGATCAGAGAGCAAAGAATCCTTGAGCAGTTCAGTGTGCTGGGTCCCTAGCTTGACAAACAGGAAACTATATCTCTACAACATAACTTATAGGATAGGTATTCCACCAGATATAATTAAGACTCAAATGTGCAAGGCAAAACTAAATCTTTAGAAGAAAGAGTAGAATACATATTATGAACTCAGGGTAGGGAAGGATTTCTTAAAGCATAAATCATAGGCTAGAATTTATAAATTTGATGGGATTTAAATAAAACTGTGTCCTTTAAAAAGTATACCAAATTAAGTAAAAAGTGATTAGGCTGGAAGATGCTTAGAATGCATATATTTTTCAATGAACTAAAATGGAAACTATATCAAGAACTTTGCCAAGTTAAAAAAAAAAGCAAATAAGCAATAGAAAAATGGGCAAAAGACATGGACATGCACTTCACAGAGTAAATATGAAAAATAAGTATGTGCAAAGATTATCTCATGGTAAGCAAAGAAATGCAAATTAGAAACACAATAGAAACACCAGTTCAAACCATCAGACTGAGAAAAAGAAAGAGGAATAATGTCTGATAGGGTTGGTTGAGATGTGGAACTCCTGGGCTCTCCTGCGCTGGGTGGTATGTGATGTTGATGGAGTCCTTCTGAAGACCAGTTAGACCCAATCCCTTTGACGCTTCCACCCAACATTATTCCCAGTGCTCTACTGTAGAGAATCCCCGGCCTGTGTGATCGACGACACTTATGCAAGAAGGTCCATGACAGTATTCTCTGCTGCTGCAAAAAGAAACCAGAGCAACCTGAAAGCCCATCAACAGGAAAAGGATAGATAAATTATGATCTACAGATAAATTATAATAACATCAAATAGCAGTGACGGTGCGTGACAGGGAGCTAGACACATCAACTTGATGAGCTCACAAAAAATGTTGAGCTGAGAAAACAATCACTGGAGAAGACATGCTGCATGCTCTGATTTATAGACAGCTCATGTTCATGATTCAGAACGCAATATCCTGAAGATGTCAATCTTCCCCAGGCAAGAAACAAGAAGGTGGAGCCCCACAGAGCAAGAGCGGCCACTGGGTCAGTAGACACAACAACTTCATGTAATCCTTATATTCGTATAGTTTTTAATTCTATGAAACTATATGGATTATACACTTCATATCCATGAATTTAGTGAACTATGTTATTCACAATTATATAATCCATATCAAAATTTATAAATTATAAACCTATAGTTTGATATGAATTACATTCATATAGTTTAGAATAACCATTAGGATGAAATTTGGTCTTTGGAGTTGTAATTGAAAAGGAATTCTGATTCCACACTTTCTAACCACTTGACTTTAGCCAAATTATTTAATTGCTGTCTCAGTTTCTTCATCTGTAAAACGGGTATAGAATCCCTTAATTCTTAGGTTTCTCATACTGATTTTTAAGTGCTTGATAATATATCAATTATGCACATATATACATGCACACATGAATAGCCAACACACACACACAAACATATGCACATGAGTAGCCCATCTCTCTCATTAGGACTACACCAAGGATTCATTATTTGGGGTACTGTGTCTTATCTCCTGTAACTAGGATATCCTATGTATTTAGTATATAATAAAAAGGTGGATAGATGGGTGGGTGGAAGAATTAATGGGTGGTGGTGGTTTTTGCTTTGCTAAGCATCTCCAGAACAGAAGGACCAAAGGGAAAAAATAGACCTGAAAATCATGACTTTGAAGCAGAAGTAAGCCAAGGACACACCTGCAGAAGCATCCTTGACTGCCGCCACGGTTGACTCTGCCAGGTTTTCGTCCTTGGCTCCCGGGTTTGATCTTCGAGCACCATGCTGTTACACGTTCTCATCACAAAACCTGAGAGTCTTCAGATCCTTCCCATGAACATAATATTGTTAGGTCTTTGCAACAGCGCAGTAAGGCAGGGTCATGAGTACCAGACAAGGAAAGCGGGGTTTAGGCAGGCCCGGCCACGGGTTCTGAGGCCAGATGGAATACTGGCTCCATCATGGGCCACAGCTTAACCAATGTCACTAAACAGCGATACAAAGAACTTTGACCGTGAGAAGAAACTTCACTATTCCAGCATCATGGAGATGGCAGCCTGGTCTTGAGTAGCACTCAAGATGCTTCTAGAACGGGAATTAAGGCTCTAATTCTGAGCCTGCTTCTCTTAGCTGCACTTTGGCAGGAAGCAGGGAAAACACACAGACTTCCTAAAAAAAAAAAAAAAAGTTTAAATCCCAGCTTTGTCACTATCTGTATAAACACAGGCAAGTCACTTCCTCTCCTGGAGTCACAATTTTGCAGTTTTTGCAATCTACAATGTTGGGATAATGTCCCATTTTAAATTTTGAGATGATATCACAAAGTATTTGGAGCCAATAAGGATTCATTCAATAAGAACCCTCCCAAAACTGTAAGAATATCCCTCCATTTTCCCTTCTGTACCCATTTCCTGCTCAGTGGAATGGAGAGAAATTCCACAGCCCAACAATGCAGAACATGGACATTGTAGCCAGACTGCCTGAGTTTAAATTCTGGTTCTGCCATTTATTGGCCATGTGATCTTGGGCAAATTGCTTACCCTTTCTGTGCCTCTTCTATAAAACGGTGCTAATAATGAATGGTACCTACCTCGCTGAGTTGTTATGAAGACAGAACGAGTTAATAGGTGTAAAGTACTTAGAACATCTACCTGCATCTAGTAGGGGCCGTTACCTTTAATGAACATACATTTGGAAGGCTATGATGACTCTTCAGGAGAGAGATGATGATGCTTTCGGTCAGCTGAGAAGCAGAAACATAGTTTTAACTGTCATCTCCCTTCCTAGTGCTGAGGATCAGCCCAGTCCTTGGTCAGTGCTGGATAAAAAAATTGACTGAAAAACAAACTAAAGAGCCATTTGAGTCTGAAGCCAGGTGTGCAGTCCCTCTGCACACGGAGGGTAGAGGTGATGAGCAAGGCCGAGGCTGTGCAAGGTGCCCTCTGAGGGCACAGGCAGACAGTGCTGGCTCCGCTGCAGCTTTTGCTGTGAGGAGCTGAGCAGGCGGCGCTGAGTGTGCACAGACCCAGGGCCTCATTCACGGGAGCTGAGAGCTGCAGGAGAGAGGCCAGTAAATGCACAGGAAATCAGTGCATGTGAAAACAGACTTGTCCTTCCTGTCTATCATAATTAATATTTTTTCTTTTTTTATTTCTGTGGTGCTGGGGATGGAGTCCAGGGCTTCGTGCATGCTCGGCAAATGTTCTACAACTAAACTACATCTCCAGCTCTCATTACAAAATTTCAATCCACAAAATAGCTACAAAATCAGGAGAGACCTCCAAAGGCTTATTCCCTCCCCTCCCAGCTTATCATACTCAGAAGGGCTGTCCTGGAAGTTTCTGAGAAGCCTGGTCATGAGAAACTCATGGAACTCAGAGGGGCAAAAAGTGATGAATCAGAGACTGGCCCAAGCTTGTCAAGTTCAGTGTGCAATGGACTGTTAACAGTGTGAGTGAATATGGAGAGAGAAATTAATTTAAAATAGACTGGATCAGCACTCTGTGTAAGAGGCACTATCGTCAAATTCTAGAGTCATCAAAATAAAGTATATGTGTTCCCTCGGGTTGGAGAGCCGGGGCAGTAGAAGACAGAGTAGAAATTGTTATGTTCATTCTAATTACTCTGCTTCGAGACAGCACATCTGTAAGAACTCAGAATTTTTCAGAAAACAAGTCCAAGGGAGAGACTATAGGGAGATGGAGATACATTTAGGGTCTTAGCTGGCTTCCTTTGCACTGATCACTCTGTCTAAAGGAGTCACCTCTGCATCACTGTTCCATCCCCAGGTTTAATTCATTCATGCACGTATCATAGTATGAAAGTATTTGTCTACTACTTCAGGTTTGTCTTCCCTGTATGAACATAAGCTCCATGACAGCAGAAATTGATCCGATTTATGTCCCATCTTATCCATCTCTCTTGCACCGCATATAATTTCCGATTGATAAATATTTGTCGAATTAATAAAGAAATATTTTCAGCAGCAGCTCAGAGAGCCTATGCATAAAAACAGCCCTATAACCCCATTTGCAGAATCCAGTACTGTCAAAGAAAATACATAACCTGCTCAACTAATCTAACACTTTACAGTTTTCATAGTACTAAGTATGCATTATCTGGTTGGACCCTCACAGCAGATCTGTGCGACAAAGTATTATCAGTTCAGTTTCACAGGTGAGAAAACTGAGTCATGGATATGTTTGATGATGTCCTGGAGATTACATAACTGATAAGGGCAGAACTAGAGCTCGGTAGCAAAGTCCAAGTTTAGTGCTTGGTCTGTGAGGATCACTTTCCAGGAAGAGTTGACTTCATGTCCAGAGCCTTTTCTAATTTATGTATTTATATCACCTAAGGTAGAGGCCAATGCCATCTCTTTATCCTGGAAAGGTGTGGCCACTGAGAGAATTGTAACCAGACAGGAGCTACAGGAACCAGCTATATAACCTCGGACAAGTCTTGGCACCTCTCAGCGGGACCCTGTTTCTTCTTCTCTCAAGTGGATATAACAAAAGTTGATCTGTCCGCCTCACACTGAGCATGAGGTTCTAATTTTAAAAGGTGGAAAGGCTGCAGCGATGTAAAGCCAACGTTATTACAAGATGCCTGCGCACTTGCATTCTGGGATCCCCTCCTGAGAGATCTGATACAAAAGGTCCCCAAATCTCCCTACCCACCCATCTAATCTTAGAACTTTGTTTCTTCCCATATTTGACCTCCCTGCAGAACCCAGATCTAGAACTGGATAGTGAGGCTCATTGTATGACTTTGTGAACATAGTAAAAAGCCACTGAATTGTAATCTTTAAATATAGTATGTGAAATACTTCTTATTTTCTCTTTTTTTTTAAAAAAAAAAAAAAGGCAACTGCTGCCGGGCGTGGTGGCGCACGCTTGTAATCCCTGCGCTTGGGAGGCGGAGACAGGAGGATGGCGCAGGTTCAAAGCCAGTCGCGCTGGTTTAGGAGACTATATCTAAATTTAAAAATGTATATTAAAAAAGTAGGTCTGGGAGTATAGCCCAGAGGTAGAAGGGTTTCCAGGAACCCCAGTACCACCACTCCCCCAAAAAGCAACTGTTAGTAAAAGGCATAAAAACTAAGATTGTAGTTGTAGGGATAGGGAGAAGACAAATTAATAGTAAGGGAACTGAGAAGTCAAGCATGATTATAGTTTTAAGGCTTGAAATGAAATGATGGTGCCTTGAATAGAAAGCATAACAAATTTGGAGAAGAAAGTGATCAAATCCACATGGAGTATGTTCAGTATGAAATTTCAGCAGACCACATAGGTGCTTGAAGATTATCTACATGGAAGTCATGGTTAAAGAATGAGTTTTAAAGAAGTCATGATTAAAAAATGAATTTTCTCAAATTTAGGGATGGGGGCTAAAGAGTTTGCACGGATTTTCTACCTATTTCTGACATTCCAAGCCTTATCTGAGTGGATTGACTCCAATCCTTGTCAATTTATAAATTATTTGTATATAAAAAATATCCAGGTAGGCCTGGAGTGTGTGTCCCATTCCACTTTTTAAAAGATTTCCTCTGTGCATCCCAATTTATAGGTCTAGACATTCGCTATATATTATATATGAAATATTGGTCAGTTTACTTCTAAATATATTATAAATACTGGTGTTTGCATCTGATGTCCTACATGTGAAGCACATGGACTTTTGGTATAGCTATGTACTATAACTATATTGTTTATACTCTTGGGGAAATATTTATTGGTATATTTTTTCCAAAGCAGAATCATCAAAAGTACAATTATTTTAAGCTCTGCCTAATCCATTATATGAATCTAATGTATGTTTTTGTATGTAATATATTTTCCTTTTGAGCTTTGAACATTTGTTCCTATAATTTTAGTATATATTTTTGTAGGTTTTTTAGTGCTACTGGGAATGGAACCCAGGAGCATTCTACCCCCAAGCTAAACCCCCAGCCCTACTTTTTATTCTTTATTTCGAAACAGGGTCTCACTGAGTTGCAAAGACCTCACTAAGTAGCTGAGGCTGTCCACGAACCAAGATCCTACTGTCTCAGCCTCCCAAATGCTGGGATTACAAGCATGTACCACCACACCTGGCTGTAATTTTTATTGGATACTTGAAATTGTGGGTAACATTTTTTAGAGGCTTTAGATAATGCTGCTTTTGTCCAAAGGGGGTTAAAGTTTCTTTTCTTTAGGGAGGTAAATGGCCAGTAGATCACTAGCCCATTTGGCTTGGTTTTAGGTTTTGTGGCTGTGGGTCTATTTTAATTTTACCCTTACTCTGAGAGCACAGTTGTTATTCTAAAAACAAATTCATAGAGGGTGTAGCCCTTATGCTTATGACTGTGGCAACTTGCAGTCTTAATTGAAATTTCAGGATGTTTGTAAAAGCCCATCTTCTATTTTTACAAAATTTGAACTCCATCTCTCCATCACCATCCTTTGCTGAAATCTTTGTTCAGATTTTTAGCTTCCCTGTTGCTATAGTCTTCCAGTATCTTAGGAATTACCCAATGACTTTGAAGAATTTGTTTGCATGCTTGGACTCACTCCTCTGTGGGTTTCTCCTTTCTGGCATTCCAAAGTGCTAAGGAGACCTTTGCCTAATCAACATAGTGAACTAGATTGCTGCTTGAACTCTACTTTTCAAAAATTAAAACTACCCTCAGATAGTAACCCGAGGTGAATGTGGGCACATCTGACTTGCTGCCCTTTTTGCAAGAATCCTAGTACCTCAACTTCTGCCCAGGTTGGGTGTTCCCAAAACTGTCAAATAAACTTTGTGATATTTAGTTTCATAATTATATTTGTTGGGCATGTTAGAGGAACACAATTTACTCCACCAGAACTAGAAATCAGAATCAACAAAACAACGAGAGAGCTGAGGACAGGCCCTTGGGAGCCTAATTTTGAGGGCAAATGAAGAGAAATGAGCAATCGAAAGAAAAGAAAAAGATGAGGAAAACTGGGGTATGAAAATCTTGTGAAGGTCAATAGGGAAAATGTTGCAGAGTCAGAATTATGGAAAAGGGGGGAAGGGGTGAAAGAGAGGCTAAGATAAGGAGAAGATGAAAAGACTAAGATGAGGTCATGGGTGTGGAACTTACTGTCCTGAGTTTATCTTCACCAAATGGTAAGATTTGGAGGATAGCTGACAAGTTTATGCTTGAGTTTCATGCTGTTCTTCACAGAATAGTTCTCAACATTCTGCATATAGTTGTTTGCAAGTTATATGATGAGAAACAATTTCAAATATCTGGAAAGCATGTGTCTGAGGGCAGTTGGAATAAAGCTGATAGAGAAGTCAGCTCTGCAGTGTCCTTAGCTAAAGAGCTGGGAGACACTAAGTGAGGAGAACCCTCCCCTCCCCCCAACGCCTGCCAGACTATTTATATCCGTGAGCAAATGCAGGTACGCATTTGCCTCATGACTCGTGAAGACAAACAGATTTAAGGATCCCAACTGACATGTAGAGAAGTTCTCCTTGTGCTTTATCTCTCCTGCTTTTGATATTCATACCAAAAAAAAAAAAAAAATGCCCACAACGTTAAACGGGGCCTTGTGAGCACAGAGCTCAAGGACCAGGCTTTGCATCTATAGATCTAATTTCCTCAGCTCCATCTTTGAAGGCCTTTTCCTTGGCATTTGATGAAAAGGTACCAGTGTGTTCACTTGACTACTTTGACAACTGGAAATTCTGACTACTGCAGGTTCGCAGCATCTTGGTTTCCCCACCAGAAGGGAAAAAGTTTCCTCCAGTTCCCCCTAACTCCACTTCAGCTCACCCCAGCAGATGCCCATTCTCACAGTGCCCTCTCCCTTCCTGGAAGTATCCGTCAGTTTCCAGCTTGCATAGACACATCCAACTCTGTGAAGAATCTCACTGACCAACAATGTCTCAGGCCAGTAGAGAAAGAAGGGCCCTGTGGTTCCACCTGACACAACAAAGCATGGACAGTTGGCTGCTAGGAGTGTCGGCCACTGGAATCAGATGTCCTGCATTCAGATCCCAGCTTTATAGTGGCTCGTGCCCGTGATCCCAGGATTTGGGAAACTGAGACAAGAAGATGAGAGCTTCAACGTAGCGAGGCCCTCTGCAACTTAGCAAGACCCTGTTTCAAAATAAAAAAATAAGCTGGGTGTGGTGGCACATGCTTGTAATCCCAGCATTCGGGAGGCTGAGACCTGGAGGATCGCAGTTCGCGGACAGCCTCAGCTACTTAGTGAGGCCCTCTGCAACTTAGTGAGACCCGGTTTCAAAATAAAGACTAAAAAATAGGGCAGGGGGTGTAGCTCGGAGGTCGAATGCCCCTGGGTTCCATTCCCAGGCCCGCAAAAAATTAATTAATTAATTAAAATAAAATAGGGCTAGGGGTATAGTTCAGAGGTAGAATGCTCATGGGTCCAATCCCAACACCACAAAAAAGAAGAAAGAAAAAAAGAAAAACAAATCCCAGCTTTATCATTTGTTACATTTTTTACTTAGATACACCATGTAGACTATTTTATTCCATCTTACTTCTACTCGGCATAAGAGCTTTCTCTTTGTAGAGCTGCAGTGAGGAGACTACAGTAGTTAGCTGCCTTTATTAAGGCCTGGGAAAGCTCATTGTAAACTGCAAAACACAATGCACATGTGCAGTGTGAGTGCTTTTATTATTTATTCTCACTAGCACATCCACTTCTAGTCAAAGTTTACTTGTGTGGATCTGAGGAAGCAGAGAGCGGAGCTCTTCAGCACCAAGCCCGTGAACATCTGCCCGGATCTAGGTCAGACCTCCCTCCCAGCAGCAGGGAAGATGCTGGTGCGAGGGCAGAAGCAGCTCTGCCAGGGAGCTTCAGCATCTCAGGGCTGCTTGTCCACAAGCAACAGGATCAGAGAGGGTCTGTGGCTGGGGTACCCGGGAGGGAAATAGAGAGACTCCTCAATAAAGAGACTCCTCAAGAAAGTCATCACACCCCACTCAGCGGGAGAGAAACAATTTGCCACCTCTACCTTGCCTCCTCGTGTACAGTGGATGATCAGTGACTCATCTCAAAGGGAACGTTTCTTTATGAGGATGCGATGCATCTGCGTTAGGCTGATTAAAAATGGCTTCCTGTCAACTTAACAAGGGTAACATTCAAGGGTCTAGAATGCAGAAGCAGAAAGGACTTATGAAGCTGACACTACCGCATCCCAATCTCGGCTCTGCCACTTACCATCTCTGTGACCTTGGGAAACTTGCTTCACTTCTCTGGTTCTGTGATCTTGTCTACAAATGGGGATAATCATTTTTACTCCACAGGGTTACTGTTGAGTGTCAAATGAGAATAGTGTGGATATACTGTGCCAGGGCTCAGAAGAAGCAAACAAGACAATGACCACATGCCTGCTCCTCCCCTCCTGAGTCAATTAAGTCTTAATGTATAGTGTGTTGGTAGAACCTTCAAATGCTTGCCAACCTATCCATCACATGGTACCCAGGTGTCTCTAGAATTCCCAGTATTAAACTATAGTGGCTCAAAACATAGAGAAAAACTCTGGTGTGTCTTGCTTCATAAGGTTTATAATTCTATTGCTTTCACCACCATTATTCCAGTTTCAAATTTACTGACTTAACCATGAAAAGTTTATTACTTTAAAAATCATGAACCTAGACCCAGCTATACCACAACTTGGTAGCCTTCCAAAAGAATTAAAGTCAGACTACTTTAGCAATGCATGTAAAACCATACTTATTGTAGCACAATTCACAACAGCCAAATTATGGAACCAACCTTGGTGCCTGTCAACAAATGAATAGACAAAAAAAAAAATGTAGTATGCACACAAATGGAATTTTACTTAGCCATGAAGAGGAACTAAATTATATCATTTGCAGAAAACAGAATAAGAGTTAAGTGAGATGAGCCAGTCTCAGAAGTCAAGGGGGATATGATTTCTCTCATGCTAGGGAAAAAATAGAAAACAAAAGAGAATTCAGTTAAATGAGGAGGAGAGACCAGTAGAATAGTAGACGAGGATTGGGGTGGGCAAACAGGGACAGAAAAAGGGAGGTATGGAAAATGAAATAGTTAAAATACTGTCACGTCCATATACGAAGGCATCACTACCAATTTTACCCATATGTACAGGGAGGGGGAGGGAACAGCAGGTTGAACCACTTTGAATTTCACTATATTACAGTGAACCAATAAACATTTAAAAATATGAACATAGGGATGCTATCACCAGAGATCAATAGGTACTTTACCTAGAGCTATTTAAATAATTTTCTAAAACAAGAACCTTGTATAAACTTCTTTTTTTTGAAGTGACCACATTTTGTATTATTTTCTTTTTTGTTGTTTTTTTCTTGTAGATTGTGTGTGTGTGTGTGTGTGTGTGTGTGTGTGTGTGTGTGTGTGTGATACTGGGGTTCCTGGAAACCCTTCTACCTCTGGGCTATACTCCCAGACCCATTTTATATTTTTATTTGGAAACAGGGTCTCTTAAGCCAGCGCTGCTGGCTTCGAACCAGCGTGATCCTCCTGTCTCCGCCTCCCAAGCGCGAGGATTACAAGCGTGCGCCACCACGCCTGGCATTTTGTATTATTTTCATGTCAGTGCTCCATACCCAGTTGAGACACTTGGTGGCAGGGATCACGAGCCACTGATATTTGTATTGTATCACTTAATTTAATATTTGGCACATGAACAGTAATAATTTTTGTGGTAGTTCTGGAGATAAACACAGGGTCTTATACATGCTAGGTAAGTGTTCTACCACTGAGCTACATCCCTGGTTCCAATAAATCTTTTTAAAGCATGATTGGAACTGTTCTTCCTAACTGAACTCTCTAATTGTTTAAATAAATCAAATTCAATACTACTCTCAACACACACAATGGTTTCCTATGACTCTGAATAAATGGTGTTATGCCCTGTAAGCACCAAAAAAGAATATCTGTTCACATCAACAATTCATCATTAACCCAGATATTCATACGAAAAGTTAAAAGATATCCAATATTTTGAAAGTAGATTCTCTTTCCATCTATATTCCTTTCTTATGTGTCTTAGGGTAACCTTTAACTGTCTAACATTAACAAAACTAAACTAACAAGTAGGCTATTACCACTTATTGAATTTTCATGGACCTATACAAAGTGCTTTACACGGATTATTTGAATCTTTGCTGCAGCCTCATGACAGGGTCACAGACAGGGCAGTGGGATGTGCTTTGATCCCAAAGGAACAATTACCCAAGGTCACTCAGCTAGCAAGCCGCATTTCAAATCCATAAGGTCAGACCCAAAGCCAGGACTCTTTGCCACTGCCCCTAAGTCCCTCCACGCTTGACATCTGGGCTTCCCAGGATCTAGTCCACAGACTTCCCTTGTGCACCTTGTTGTTCTCCTTCTGTGCACCTTCTGCTTCAACCAAGAGAGACTACTTGCTCTTTAACATACAATCTGTGTGCTTCCCGAGCTCTGCCTCAGCTTAGGAAACATCTGCTTCCTGGGAGGCTGTTCTCAACTTTCCTGCACATCAAGTTCCAATAGCCTTCAAGATCCAGGTCAGGCATCATCTCTTCCAGAAAACCTTCCCTTACCCCTGTGCCCATGACCACTGCACCCCTCAGCAGGAGCCTGGTCTCCCCTCTCAGAATGGTCAGAGAATTTTCTTGGACCTTTCCTGGGGTAGCCTCTTCACACCTGCCCTTAGCCTTCTGGCTTGGTGTGCAGAGGCCTCTCGCCTGCAGGCTGCTCGCCTTGGAGGCTACACTCAAGGAGGATGCAGGCACTAGGTACAGGAAACTGTGGGATGGGAGCCCCCTCCTGATGCAACTCCAGGACCCAGGTGGCTTTGTCTGACATACAAAACCAGACAGATTCCCCTCCTGGCTTCTCTCCCACCTCCCACTTTTATTGATTTAATAGTCCTTTGTGGGACTCACCAGTGAAGCATGAGATGTGCCACATGCTGCTAGGAGCCACCCAATCAATCAAGAGCTACAGAGAAACAAAAATGCTGCATAAGACCAAAATAAATAATTGCCAAATTAGTCACCATCTGTGCCTCGTTGTCAACAAACTGAACCCGCAGTAACGCCCATTTCACTCCCTGCCTACTCAATGAGGTCTCCAGCAAAAGGCATGAGAAAGGAGCAGACAGAGGCTGCACCCCTGAATTTACTATGGGCAAATTGCATCAGCTCAGCTGGCACTTATATCTGATGGTCTGCTGGACATTGGAGATACAATGCTGACCAAGGCTCTTCTGTCAAAGTTGGACATGAATGGGCTCAAAGAGATGGGAAGGAAGCAATGTTGGGCAGCTTCATCTGGGTCATGTGACCTGAGAAGATGCATTGCTGCTCTTGGTTTCCATCTCTACCTGTGAGGTGGGATGATAACCAGCCTGTTCCAAGGAGGATGAAAGAGGATAAGTATTACATAAAGATCTGGCTTAGCCAGCACGTCCCTACCATTGATTCCCTCCCACCTCTCCTATAGGACTTGTGGATATAACTCCTTTCTCCATGCAGAAGCTAATAGTAAATGGAGGATTAAGCAATCAGTTCAAGCTGGGCTCGGTGGTGCATGCCTGTAATCCCAGTCCTCAGGAAGCTGAAACAGGAGAATCACAAGTTCGAGGCCAGCCTTTGCAACTTAGCAAGACCCTGTTTCAAAATAAAAAATAAAAAGGTCTATGGGTATAGCTCAGTGATAGAACATCCCTAGTTTTCAAACCTCAGTACCACTAAATAAATAAATAGTTCAGGGAAATGAATCCATGGTGGAGATCTCATAGAAATGCCTTCTGTAAACAAAACTGAACTGAAGAAACTTTATTTTCTTCCTAGTTTCCTGTGAAGTGATTCATTTCAGAATCATTTACTTTCCTTTGAACCTTGGACAGTGGCCCCACAAATTAAAATATCTTCAGAAGTATCTAAGATCTGAGCCTTAGTGCCCCCATTTATGAAGTGGGAAGGATAATATTCCCCTCCTATGATCTCGTAAGAAATAGATAACTTATATTGTTATCTAATAAATACTTTCTGGATTCTTTTGAATTGTAAAAATTCTTTCAGCTGCTGGTGGTACAACAGTTGGGGGGGACAGATTTTTAGAAATCCCTATCTTTCTAGAGAATAAAAAGGTAACAAATAACTGTGTAAAATAGGTAGTGTTTCAGATGGTGAAAAGCACACATCTCATTTAATACATGACCTACTAAATGCTCAATATTTACACTAATAGAAATAATCATCAGCACCAAGAGACTTAAGCTGCTTTAAGGTTATGCTCAAAGGCGTATTGTTAGTGAAAGGAAGAAGAGGGTCTTAGTTTCCACAATCACTTAACACCATGTCCTCCGCTGGAAGAAAGGAAGGAGACTATCTTTGGGCCACCAGTGCTATGGCAAAGTCAACAGTGCTTTTAAGAACAACAGCGGACATAATTTTCTCACACAATCAACCCAGTCTCTGATTCTCTTTCCCATTGAACTCAATGGTTCAAACATTCCCAAAGACTTTCTTGTAATGGAAAATGAAATCATAATGGCAAAGTGAGTGTATTCTGTGGGCCTTTGCTTCCCATGTAGAAATAAATGGATCAACTTTGGTGTTGGTCCTTGTAATTGGCACAGGGTTCAAGTCATAAACACTCAGAGGAGGCTGACCAGGGGCTGAGCAGAGCCACAACATCTACCCTTGAACAAGGTCACTGACTGTAAGACTGCATCTGAAAGAGCAAAGAGCTGCCTGGAGCTGTCACAACATTTTCCACAGCCTCACTGTGGGGAAATGAGGCTGCTTGGTCAACAGTAAGAAGGAAGGCACGAAGAAGTAGACATGCTTTTCCAGAGTCCCTCTGCTCCCAGCCACCAGCATCCCAGGAACCATTGGGAGAGAGATATGGAGTGATTTCTGGGCAAACATACAGCAGCTGTCAGAGTCCCAAAGACTGAGACTGTTTCTTACTACTCTGTAGCCCTACACCCAGCAATGTCAGGGGGCAGCAGATATGCTAGGGATCACCACTTACCCCTCCCGCTCATCCTGCACCCTGATCCACCCCACCTGTGCCCTGCCAGGCTGGCCTTTGTTTTTTTTTTTTAATGCCATGCCTGCTGGCTTTTGATCAATAGGGAGATCAAGTGTTTATGATCAGGCCTCTCCTTGTGGGATCACTATGGGTTGATGGCAGCCCCATGGACGCCAGGTCTCCTGTCAGCGTCCCTCTCCACATGTCTCACTCTCAGGGTTCCATGAGCTGCTCCTTCCCTTAGCACTGCAGGCATAAGAGTGGTGACAGCTCCCTGCTGGTACTCAGCACCGAACCACAGCACTATCCCTTGAATGGTTCTTAAACCTTACCCTACATTTCAAAAAACATCTCATTTGTTAATCACTACTCAAAATACCCAGCAGGAACTCACCATTAGTTTCCTTCCAAGACCCTGACTGATAGAGAAGATGATTAATCATGTTCATAGAATGAGTTAAATGATTAGTGCACTCAAATAACATTTTCTATTCATTTATCATGCCTTTATACCAGAAATCCAAAACCTGTCTGATGATTAAAATAACCTAGAAAACTTTTCAAACAAATATGCACAGGTACATCTCAGAAAAATCCAGAGCCTGAGCCTTGAAAGCCTTGGGTTCCACGTGAGTCTGGACAGCATGAGAAATTCTGATGGAGGTGGCTCTTGGGCTCCCTGACCATCCTGGCTGAGAAGTAGAGGCTGTTAAGACTCTTATCACATGCATGGACTCACACTCAGTTCCCAGAATCACTAGGTCCAGGCTAAAGAGGACTTCTCAGCCTTTATGACATTTCTTTCTTCAAATGGGAGAGGGCTGGAGAGAAGAGATAAGGAAAACCTTTCTACCATCATGAGCGGCCACTGGTGGATGAGCAAAGTAGTAGAAGGAAAGAGTGTGTTAGCCAAATAAGCCTTCCAGCAGGAGTGTACACCTCACAGAGATCTGGGTGGTGCAACCACCAACCTGTTCTTGAGAGCTGGCTTGCTTGACACACAGCTCAACACACAGCCATGGCTGGTCCATGGGCCATCCTTAGAGCCAGCCATATTCCTGGCAAAATGGGGATAGAAATGAGGCTGACCGCGGAGGGTTCTGAGAATTAAAACCAATCGTCATAAAAAGCATGAACATTGTGCCTCAGTGTAGTAGATCCTACAATTGATCCACTATAATTAGACCACAAGGAATTCAAGAGTGTTCCACATTTCTAGGCAAAACCATTGTCACTGGAACATGCTGGAAAGGCCCAAATCTGAGGAAGAACCAGCCCAAGCTTCAGGCTGACTTCAGGCTGCATATATGCCCTGAGACATGCTTGCAATTAGGCCCAGGCCAGAGGTAGAGCTGCTTGACCTGCTCTCCTTCTTCCACCCCCAAACAGCTCTGTGTCTAATACCTAGGACCTGTGGGGATTTAACCAGCTCCAGACCCACCAGCTAGAGCCTAGATGGTCTATGTTTCTAACACTATTTTTTTCCCTACTCTTAGTTCCCCGACTGATTTCCTTCCTTGAGCTGTAGTTTTAAGACCACATGACATTTTCTGCCCATTCATGATTGGGGAGCTTTTATTTTTTTTCTTTAAAATTTTTTTATTGGTGCATTATATTCAAACATCATATTGGGGTAAAAAACTTGTGTGTACAAACATGTACTCATTGTTGATTTAACCCCTACCCAATTCCCACCCCATTCCCTCCCCGTCCCTCCCTCCCTTGCTTGGCTTGGTGATTGACTTCGATATGTTTAAGTACATTGTGTGTTTTAGAGATTTTCCTCTTCTTGGGGAGCTTTTAGGTCATTCTACTTTCTCATATAAGGACTGAAATATTTCCTAAAGATTGATTCCAGAGGCCTGGTATTGGAGGGCAGACATTCCTATGACTATTAGCTTATATAACTAATAATATTAATAATTAAAAACTGAGAATATCAGAGCACATTTTCATAAGTGCTTTATACTTATAACCTCATTTGGTCATCATGATGCTCTAATTTATGTACTGTTTTACCCTCATGGATTGCTATCTTACAGACTAAGAAACTGAGTCTCTGAGAGATTAATTCAAGTAAGCACTTCCTTCATGCGGTCTAAATTCAGAGACTCGGCCCTTCATCATTCATTCTCCCTAGGACTATGCTTCACTAACTCAAGTTGCTGGGGCAGCGGATAGGTGATGCAATAGAAGAAATAGTTCAAAAGCCTCCCCATAAACACTATTCCTCACCCTTAATGGAAATTTCACCTATTCATCCAGCTACCCATCCATCCATTACCCAGCCTCCAATCAGTATATTAGTACATCTACCAACCCACACATATATTCATCTTCCAACCCAGCAACCACTTATCTGATCACCCTTCCACCCACCCACATATCCATCCATCCACCCACACATACTATCCATCCATCCATCCTCCAAAACATCAATCAATCCATCAATCCAACCATTCACTCACTCATCCAATCTCATATTGACCTACCTACCTTTTTGATCTTCCAGTCCATCAATTTACCCATCCACTCATCCATACATTCATCTACCCACCCATTCATTTATATACATACCTTTCCATCTTTCCACCCATCCTTTCATCCATCAAAATTATTTGCCCATGAGATACGATGTCTAATAGCACCCCTGAGATAGATCATCTTTATATTCCCTTACAGTCTGGGATTCTGTGACTTCATCAAAATCAATGGACAGGGGAAGGCCATATATAATATTAGCTACAATCCTATTAACCCTCAAAGAGATTTTCCATCCAGCAGAGAAGACCAGTACACATGGAACTAAGCATGGAGAGAAATGAAAAGAGCCTAAGACATGCATGAAAAGTAGGGTTTGTTGGGGGTAAAATAGGCAAAGGCAGCCTGTTCTTAAATTTGGTGAAAAGCAGCTATGTGTGTTAGAAAGGGCCCCCAAAGCCTACCTTCCCAGTAACATGCCTCATGTTCTAAATTCCCACCCTCTTTTACACAAAGGTATCTGTTTTCAGGTGGCCCCCATTAAAGGCACGAGTTGCCTGGTAAATTCTTTAATCAGTTTCTCTCTACATAAGATTAGCAATCAGGCCACCTATGATTCCAGAATTATGTTTTCTGAACCCCAAATCAGAGCAGGTGACAGGCATTCATACAGATAAAAGTTCTATGTGGAATCTAGGTTATTTTGGAAGTTCTGCCCCATACAGAGGCTGTGGCCATAGAACAAGCCAGAGAGATCAGGAATTCTGCCTGAGAGGGTGAGAAAACCTCCATCTTTTTTATTCATCTTAATTTTTGATTGACACATGATATTTTTACATTTCCATCAGGTTTCATGTTCTGTTTTGATTCACATATGTATTGGTTATTGGTCAGCTCAGAGTAAACAGCACGCCCACCACCTTAAACTTCATTATTTCTAAACTGATGGGTCACATCCCCTAATCCCAGTACTTGGGGGGCTGAAACAGAAGGATTGCAGGTTTGAGGATAGCCTCCTCAGAAATGTAGCAAGACTCTCAGTAACCTATAGAGACCCTGTTTCAGAATTTTTAAAAATGAAGAAATAAAAAGGGCTGTGGGTGTAGATTAGAAGTAGAATGCCCCTGGGTTCAATCCCTAGAAATGCGCACATGCGCACGCACATACACACACACACACACACACACACACGCACGCACACACACATGCACGCACACACGTGCACACACACGCACATGCACACGCACGCACACACGTGCACACACACACAACTTTTCATTTCTTTATAGTGGGTATATTCAAATTCTACTATTCTAGTTATTTTGGAATTTATACTGCACTCTATTAATTATATTCCCCTTATCTAGTAGTGCTTAGTCCAGCCTAGCAAGAGCATCTAGTAGAGGTCAAGGGTACCCAAAGAGTAGTAAGAAGGCATCAAGAGTCAGATAAGAGGAGGTAAACTTAGGGATAGTAGGCAGTCCTTAAAAAACAAGTGAGAACTGCCCTCCCAGTCCCATCCCCAATGAAATTGACTCCATAATTATTTTCTGGACTGGATTTGCATGGGTGGAATCTGTCAGACCATTCTGCATCAGAGTAAGGGTCTAAGATACAAAGGAAAGCCTATGACCCTCAATACTTCCCCTCCTACTCACCAAATCTCTATCCTCAAAGGAGCAGAGACTGCACACTACAAGGCCTAGGTTTCCACTGAGGTGGACATAGACAGCAGAGACCATTCCCTGGCATGGCAAAAAGGAGAGGTGCAGGCTGAGAAATCTACTCCACCAGGGTCAGAATGACACCCAAGGCTGACTCTTGTCATCTGCACTAGAGAGGCTCCACCTGGCATAATCCATCAGTGGAAAATAATAGCAACAACAAAACACCTAGTATTTACTGTGTCCCATCCATCAGATTCAATCCTAGGAACTTATGAAGTAGACACTATCACTTGTTCCATTTTATAACTGGGCACCAAAAGGCTAAAAAACTTAATCACAAGCTAATAATTGACAGACCAGGAACTGAAGCCAGGCCACCTGCCCTTAGAGCCAGAGCCTGGGGGTTCACACTAGACTGTAAAAATAGCTACATGGGAACACTTGTAACTTGCAAAGACACTGGCCACTCACTGAATCCTCACAAAGGCCTCTGGAGGTGCGTTCTCTTATCTGCACTTCGCAGATAAGAAAACCAGGCCTGAGAATAACTCACCTAAGGTCACAGAGCACAAGAGGGGCAGAGCCAGTGTTTACTCTTCTCCCACTGACTCAGGAGTCCTCATTCTGAACCAGTTCCTGAGGAACTGCCACCACGGCACTTAGATTTTCTGACAATAACATCACAAGGATGATAGAGGCACTTGTAGTAACAGTGGCTGTATTAGTCAGCTTTTGTGTTATTATGACCAGAACACCTAACAAGAACAGCTTAGAGAAGGCCAGGTTTATTTCGGCTCATGATTTCAGAGGTTCAGTCCACAGTCAGCTGGCTCCAAAGCAGAAACCATCACAGTGGTAGAATGTGATGAAGGAAAACTGCTCATCTCAGGGCAACCAGAGCAGAGAGAGAAGACGGGGCAGGGACAAATAGGGTCCTGCCCCAGGGACTCACCTCCTCCAGCGATGCCTCACCTCTGACCCTCCTGCATCAGGAACCATACTTTCATCAGCTTTTGGGGGGACATTCTGACCCAAACCATAACATCAGTAGTAGCAATAACAGTACTGGTAGTAATAATAGTAGTAGTAACAGCAGCAGCAGCAGGAGCAGAAAACTAACTACACATTATCAATAGCAGCAGTGGTAATTGTAGTATTAACAGTAGTGTTACTGGCAGCAGCAGCCCTAGTCATAGTAACAGCAGTAGCAGGGCTTGTAAGAGGAGCGGTCATCATGGCAGCAGAGGTAGTATGCAGCAGTCATGCTTCTACTCATTACAGTCAGCAGTAGTCCCTGTCGTGTTAGTAGCAATAACTACCACTTCCTGAGCATTTATTAGGTACCAAGCACTTTTCTAAGCACTTTGCTCATACAGAGCAATTTCATAAACAAAACAACTTATGAAATTACTATAATGAAAATACCTTAAAAAATACCTTTTGCAAACAAGAAAGGTGAGACACAGAGAGACGTTAGGTAGCTGGCTCCCAGTGCTGGGGCCAGACTGCAAATCTGGGGAGTGGTCATGCTCCGCCTCACCGCCTCCCTGGTCGGGTGAGACACTAGAGTCAGATAGTTTCCTTCCCTCTCTTTGCTACATAAAACTGCCCAGTATAACGAGACCTGAGAGTCCTCACAGCTGCCTGGTACAGGGTCAGAATTCAGGGCTACTGCTGTCAGCCTGCTATGCTAAAAGGCCTAGGTGCTAGAAAGAGGGGGAGAGAAATTCTTTGGACCCATCCGCCTCTCCAAGAACTGGAGACATACATATATACATATCGCCCCCCAACTCCTGTCTCCATCTTTTATTTGTCCATTCTTCCTATTTTCCTTCCTCAAAGACAGAGATAACTACTTTGCCTGGGGTGACAATCCACTCCAGTTTGCCAAGGATGCAGGACTTCCAAGTTCCAAAACTGGGAAGTCCCAGCAAACCAGGATGAGTCGGTGACTCAAATCCTACTTCTTGGCAGAAGCAAATTTTCCCCTTTCCCTAGCCCCTCAGCCAATAGGTCCTTCTAGCTTTGCATCTTTTCTCTTCTCTTCTGGCATCCTCTCCCCTCTTCCCTTCCTCTCTTTCTCTCTCTTCTTCCCTCCCTTTTTCTTTCCTTTCCTTGTCTCTCTTCTTTACTTATATCCTCTCTCCATGCCTTAAACTGCTCCCTTAACCACTACCAAGAGACTCACTGGGGAGGAGGAGGATCAAGCATATGAGAGAATAAATAAGATCTCTTCCATTCTTTATTTATTCAATAAATAGTCCATGCTGTCTTGTCTGTTGGCATTCAAGGTCCTAGAAGCTTATTTTAAAGTTTTGCTGTCCCCAGTGGGAAAAACAGATATCCATCAAAATGCACACACCTATTACTGCAAAATTCCAACCATGGAACTGCCAGGGAAGAGAGACACGGGCTTCAGTGAGAACCTGTGATAAGAATCGGGTCCTTGAAGGGGCCAGCTGAAGGGAGCACTGAGGAGCTGGTAGTTGACTTGAGGTTTGCAGGGTGAGCAGGATCCCACCAGGCAGATCATTTTTTACCCCATCTTCTTCATGTGTAAATGGAATTAATCATACTATTCTTATACTTGACTTGCCTTACCAGATATGACAGCGATAGATGTGTGGAAATGCTGAATGATTCCAAAGCCTCCACACACGTTCAACGTGCTCTTAGCTGGGTCCTCCCAGTCATCTCTCTGAAGCAGCTGATCTCCATTCCCAGCCTCTCTGCCTCCAGCCTCACCCAAATCAGTTCCTCTTGATAACAGTTCACTGTTTGATATTAAATTCAGATCTAAGCCAGGCGTGGTGGCGCACGCTTGTAATCCCCGCGCTTGGGAGGCAGAGACAGGAGGATTGCGCAGGTTCGAAGCCAGACTGGCTTAGGAGACCCTGTTTCCAAATAAAAATGTAAAAATAGGTCTGGGAGTGTAGCCCGGAGGTAGAAGGGCTTCCAGGAACCCCAGTACCACCAAAAAAAAAAAAAAAAAAAAATTCAGATCTAATCAGTAACCCCTTTACTGTGTGTGTCTGGCCTGCAAGGTCCTCCTTGATCAAACTCAAATTTACCTTCTTGTCAGAACTCCGGTTGCCCGCGCAATCTTTGTTATTTGTGCCTCACTGAGACACTTGCTGCTGCTGCTGCTTCTTCTTCTTCTTCTTCTTCTTCTTCTTCTTCTTCTTCTTCTTCTTCTTCTTCTTCTTCTTTTTGTGGTACTGGGGTTCCTGGAAGCCCTTCTACCTCCGGGCTACACTCCCAGACCTATTTTATATTTTTGAAACAGGGTCTCTTACACAGCGCGACTGGCTTCGAACCTGCGCGATCCTCCTGTCTCCGCCTCCCAAGCGCGGGGATTACAAGCCTGCGCCACCACGCCCGGCCTCACTTGCTTCTTAATGGGCCCCAAGTCCCCAGTGCTCCGGGCTCTGCTCAGGGGACCCCTTTGCCTGGAATCACTTCCTGTATTCTCTGCTAATAGAACAGAAATACTTCTCGTTCTCAAAGGCCATCTTCTGACTCAGCTTCCCCTTTCTTACATGTCAAATGCTCCTTCTGTTCATTCCTCCAAGGGTCTTGTGATACTTGATTTTTACCTCTTACTTGGTATTTAATACATTTTCCATGAGCTGCTTCTCTTATGTATCTGAATTTTTCCCAAGTTTACTACAAATGGGAAAAGGTTGAGACCCCTTATACATTGTGCTAGACACACAGTTTCTCAATAAATGTTTATATTATGGTTTGGGTCAAAATGGGATTATATCAGAGTACCAGTATCAAGGAAATAATATTGAAAGATATGCTATTTTGAAGTTCTTCAAAATGTATATATTTGTCTTATGGATATAAGACAAAAGTCCAAGTAGATCAGAAACACCTTGGTACAATTTGGATTGCATGTTCTCCTTTTAAAGTCAAACAATTTGACTAAACCTAGTCAAATTAAAAATATTTCAGAAGCCAGGTGTGGTGGCACACGCTTGTAATCCCAGGATTTGGGAGGCTGAGACAGGAGGATTGCAGATCAAGGACAGCCTCAGCTATTTAGTGAGGCTCTTTGCAATTGAATGAGACCCTGTTTCAAAATAAAGAATTAAAGCCGGGCGTGGTGGCGCACGCTTGTAATCCCCGTGCTTGGGAGGCTGAGACAGGAGGATCACACAGGTTCAAAGCCAGCCTCAGCTACTTAGTGAGGCTTTCAGCAACTTAGTGAGACCCTGTTTCCAAATAAAATATTTTTTTAAAAAAGGGAGTACAGCCCGAAGGTAGAAAGCCTCTGGGTTCCACCCCCAGTACCACCAAAATAAATAAATAAATAAATATAAAATAAATTAAAAAGTAAAACAGGACTAGGGGTTAGCTCGGAGATAGAATGCCCCTGGGTTCCACCCCCAATACTGCAACAACAAAAAAAATTCAGAAATCATCCAGATTAATGTCCCATTTTATTGACAAGATATTATGAGTTGCAAATGTAGAGACAGCCCTGCACCCCTCTCTCGGCCCCTGGTCTTGCTAAGCCTAGGTCGGTGGGGCTCAGAGGACATTCAGGGCAGCCTCCCTGGGTCCTCACTAAACTCTGCGGGAAGGGGCAACCCTCCCTTCTCCTCTTCACCCTCCACCGAGGACACTAAGAAGCATTCTTTAAACTCTTACAGATGTCGACATTTTTTTTTCTTCTTTGCCCAGATGAATCACTTTATGAAAAGGGGAAAGGAAACTATTTGTCACTTCTGGGATTAGTCACATATGCGTCCAAACCAAGGCACAGTTCCAGCTTCAGACCTCGCCCACTGCAAGATGGAGGGGAGAGTTAGTGAGTGTCTATCCTAGAAAACCTCACAGACAAGTTATCAGGGACCAAGGGGAACTATTCATCCATTGTGTGTTACTTTGAAAGGTTGCAACCAATGGCAGGCACTCTGGGTGGGGATGGGAAAAGGGGGAGACACGGGAGGTAGGGACTGTTACTACAGCAGATACGGCCCCATGTTATGGTTTAGATCTGAAATGTTCCCCAAAGACTCATGTATTGAAGGCTGGTCCCCAGGGCAGCAAGGTTCAGAGGTGGGACTTTGGGGAAGTGGGTGAACTGAGAGGACCTCATCAAGGGATTAATCCATTGATAGATTCATAATTAAATGGACTATCGGGAGGTGGTGGAAACTGTAGGAGGTAGGGCCTGTTGAAAAAAGTAGGTCATATAGAATGAGAGAAGTTTTTTTTGTGTTTTTTTTTTTAGTGGTACTGGGGGTGGAACCCAGAGGCTTTCTACCTCCGGGCTATACTCCCAGACTTTTTTTTATATTTTATTTGGAAACAGGGTCTCAATAGGTTGCTGAGAGCCTCACTAAGTAGCTGAGGCTGGCTTTGAACCTGTGCAATCCTCCTATCTCGGCCTCCCAAGTGCGGGGATTACAAGCATGCACCACCACGCCCAGCTGAACGAGAGAAGATCTTTACCAGCTATCCCTCTGAGTAAGGGCTAATTTTACAAAATTTACAAAGAGCTAAAAAGACTTTACACTAGCGAAACAAATAACCCAATCAAGAAATGGGCAACTGAATTGAATAGACACTTCACAAAAGGAGAGATACAAATGGCCAATAGATACATGAAAAAATGTTCAACATCATTAGCCATCAGGGAGATGCAAATCAAAACTATGCCGAGATTTCATCTAACCCCAGTCAGAGTGGCAAGCATAAAGAAGTCAAATAACAACAAATGTTGGTGAGGATGTGGGGAAAGAAGAACTCTTTTACACTGTTAGTGGGAGTGCAAACTAGTTCAGCCACTATGGAGATCAGTGTGGAGATTCTTTAGAAAACTGGGAATGGATCCACCATACAATCCGGCTATACCACTCCTGGGTATCTTTCCAAAGAGGGTGGAATCAGAGAACTACAGTAACATATGCATACCCATGTTCATAGCAGCACAATTCATAATAGCCAAAATACGGAACCAACCTAAGAGTCCATCAACAGAAGAATGGATTGCAAAATTATGGGAAATACACACAATAAAGAACAAAATCATGCCATTCATAAGAAGATGGAAAGACCTGGAGAACATTATGTTAGGTGAGATTAGCCAAGCACAGAAAGAGAAGGAACATATGTTTTCTCTAATATTCCCAAACTAGGGAGTATTAGGGATACCAGAGGGACTCCAGATAATTGAGGGGAAACATCAGCAAAGCCAGGAAGGAAGGGTAGGGGAGGAAGAAGGCTGAGGTTCGTTAATGGAAAAGCTCCATGCGACTATGTGTCTTTATATGTAAATATAACATTATTAACCTGGACACTGAGTATCAGGAGGGAGGGGAATGGGAAAACGGGAGGAAGGGGCATCAGGTACTGTGTGAATATATGCCACTGTCAACATGATACACATTTTGATGTGAGACTATAGTGCACCAATAAAAAATGAATAAAAGCAGATTGTGTGTGTGTGATTCTCTCTCTTCTCTCTTTTCTCTAATCTTCTTCTTCTTCTTCTTCTTCTTCTTCTTCTTCTTCTTCTTCTTCTTCTTCTTCTTCTTCTTCCTCTCTCTCTCTCTCTCTCTCTCTCTCTCTCCTTCCTCACTGCCAAGAAGTGAGCAGTTTCGCTCTGCCAAGCCCTTCTGCTGTGATACTCTGTCTCGCCACAGGCCCAGAAACAATGGGCTAAAACCCTGAGCCAAAAAAAATACTTCTTTCCTTCTCTAAGTTGATTTTCTTGGGCATTTTGTCTCAGCGATCAAAAGCTAACTTAACACACCCAAGTCACACGGGAGAGTCCCATGCAGCCCTGATGCTCAGGTACACAAGTTTTAACCTCAAGAGCAAAGGTTTTCAACTCTGGCACCATTGAGGGTCATTTAAAGGGCCGAGCTTCTGTCCTATTTATTCACAGAATGAAGTCTAGGAAGTCACAGGAGACAGTCTTGATCTGCACTGTCTTTGTCCATCCTTCATTGCTGTCCTGGATTCTCACAATGGGAAGATGGGCAGAGGCTACCATGTTCCTTTAGGAACAAGGGCAGTGAAGTACAAAAGGCTGCAGGGCCCTTCCCAAGTTAAGGTGGGTAACTGGGCAGAGCTCAAACCAAGCCTTTTGACTCCCTGGTTCAGAAATGTTCTTCAACACGGAGACACTGAGGCATTGCAAAACCTTGAATCCTTTAGAAGACTGGAGTACTTCTACCTACTCCCAGAGGGTCTATTACCCCTGAGAGGGGAGCACCTGACTGGTACCCAGATCCTGTTTCTCCTCCTTCCACAAGTGTAGGGAAAGCTTCTTCCTGGAGAAACGCAGCAAGAGGGAAGACAGTGGGCAAACCAAGCCTGCTTCAGGCTACCATCCTGGATCCGGAACTCCACAGAGTTTACAGTTACAGTTTTCTTCTGATTGGACTCAGTGTCCATGAAGAACGAACTCTCCTAGCAATAGCAGAAGCTGGGTATGCATGCACGCACACACACACACACACACACACACACACACACACACACTCCTTTGCAGAAGGGCTCTCTCCTAGCTGACAAGAGTCCCCTCTCAGTGTCCCCTGGGTCTCATCTTTCTCCTATACAGCTTCTGTGGCCACCCCAACATTATACCCCAACATCATCTTCCCCTTAAAACTGTGGTCCAGGCCGGGTTTGATGGCGCACACTTGTAATCCCAGCATTCGGGAGGCGGAGACCAGAGGATTGAGGACAGCCTCAGCTACCGAGGCCCTTTGCAACTCAGCGAGACCCTGTTTCAAAAATAAATAGACTAAAAAATAGGGTTAGGGGTGTAGCTTGGAGGTACAATGCCCCTGGGTTCCATCCCCAGTACTGCAAAAATAAATAAATAAATAAATAAATAAAACTGTGGTCCAAGCTGGGCCAACTCCTCTTCTTGTCCAAATATTTTGGACAAGTCTGAGACATAACCAGAGAATTAAGACCAAAACCACATAAAGCATCAGAAGCATCACAACTCTCCAACGAGAAGATTCTAATGCAAAGAGAAAAAAGATTCATCAAAGCCCAGGAATACCTGCCCGGGCTCCCCACGGGCTTGTCTCTGGTTCCGTTATCAATGCCCAGGTGCCTACAGTGCTCAGCTGGCACACCTGTGAAGTGGGATCATGAGTCCTGCCAACCTCATGGGATCTCTATGGAAATCAAGGAAAAGACACCCAAGGGGGCTCACGAGTGAGACGTCTTTGAGTAGGATAACAGATAAAGTGTTTCCTCTTGATTTTCTCCTTGATCCATTGTTCTTGGACATGACTCACCACGTGAGCCAGAGAAAGCCTGTGTCAAATCCCAGGAAAAAAGAGAGGACTTGGTGATGATTTAAGGGAGAGGCAGGCATGGACCCAGCCTGTCTCCAGCACCTATAGCCCTCCAATGACAGCAGACAGTCAATGCACTCCAGATCTCAACTCACAAAAAGACACTTTAACTCACCAGGTTTGCCTCCTGGCAACAGGTGGCAGCTCATAGCATGGGAACTGAGGTGACAGGCAGGCGGTGGCCTGGGGGAAGAGGTCTGTCGGACCTCCAGCTCTGCTCCTCAGCCAGGTCACCTAGGGTCTCATCCCTTCTATGGGTGCATACCTGCAGTAGCCACTCCAGCTGCCTGCCTTCCGATGCGAGTACGCAGGTGTCTGCAATGAGGACTCTCCTGCTCTGAGCCATCCTGGCACTTGAACCTAGAAGGGGACCCAGAAATAAGCAGGAGCTCAATGAACACTTGGTGGATCTTTAAATGAGTGGATGTGGGTCTCAAGTATCAGGACCCAAGCCGGGCATGGTGGCACACGCTTGTAATCTCAGCATTTGGGAGGCTGAGACAGGAGGCTCGAAGTTTGAAGACAGCCTCAGCTACTTAGTGAAGCCCTTTGCAACTCAGTGAGATCCTGTTTCAAAATAAAGAATGAAAAATAGGGCTGGGGTGTAGCTTGGAGGTAGAATACCCTTGGGTTCCATCCCCAGTACTGCCCCCCCAAAAAACAAAAAACAAACAAATATCAAGACCCAAGATTTTATTTGTTTTAAACTGTTTTTTGCTTAACAGATATTCGGGACAGAGTCAATCAGGTAATGTTTTTTATTAAATCATATCACTGTCATTTTAAAATACCTATTGGGTACCATGTGGCTTGCAGACATTAACTGAGAGGTAATCATGAGAGGCAGATGTTCTTATACCCATTTCACAGATAATAAAACTGAAGCACAAGAGGTTAAGTTACAATCCTGGTTACCTGATCAGAGGCTAGAATCTTCAATTCCATCCTCACTCAGGAGAACAGCTTTCCGTCTTGCCAGCCGCTTAGCCACCCATGCAGCTAGCAGGCTTTCTGTTTGCCTATCCTGGCCCATCCACCACCACCGTTCCACTGTTTGGTATTAATGGGATCTCCGTGTTCTGCCCTGAGCAGAGCTAAGGGCACACTGTCCCTGATGGTTCAGGAGGGGGTAGCTATAATCTCTTTCCTCCCACTTACCACCAATAACTTTCACCTTAATTTTTGGAGCAGTTCGCCAAGAAAGCTTGCAAACCTGTCTCACCTGCAAACTGGCCTTTAAAGATGCTCCCAGAGACAAAGGCATCGTCTCTGTGTGGCACAGAAGAAGCAAATGCCCCTTGGAGAGGCACTTTGGGTCCTGGACATCTTAGAACATTTGTCAACCTTCAGGGGAGGGTATCTGACTCTGGATCAGAGCTTTCTACGACTGGGGATCTGTGAGGAAGAGGGAGATCCTTCTGTCATCTTGCTTTTTTAAGTGCAAAGTCACCAAAGCAGAATTCAGTTTGGCACCTTGAGCAACAGGAAGGATGGATGCTCATGACCCCAGCTTCCTTTGTTCTGAGAAGCAAGATCCTGAATCATAACAAAAGCACTGTGATTCTGATCTCATATCGAGATAAGGAAGGTCACGCTAAAATAATAGCCTTCAGTTTTAACAGAAGCAACTTTTTTGGAACACACATTTTGGCTCCAACGACTCGCTAAACACAGGTTTTATGGGGAGAGGATCCATTCAGCATCGATGTCTGCCAGGTGTTTGGTGCATATTATCTCATCACAAAAGCTGGAACTCATGGAAGAGAAATAAGCTGCCAGATATCACTCACACGGCAAGGGGTATTTTGCAGCTCTTAAACTTGAACACACACTCAAAACTTGAGTCACTGGAGGCTGCAGATTGCTGGGCCCCTCCTCCAGTTTCTCATTTAGTATGTCTGGGGTATTGTCATCCTAATAAGATGCTAATGCTGCTAGCCTGGGGAGGAAAGTTTGAAAACACCTGCTTTATAGTAACAGCATTGATTTTATTTTTTTAAAAATCAGCCATAAGAAAAGGAGAGAGGGAAAGACTTAATAACATTCAAGGAGGTTTTCGGTTCCCCACACACCTGCCCCCCCCATGCACACACAAGCTGGCTGACACCTCTGTGCTCTTGGAGATGACATAAGGTTTCTGCTCCATCAGATCCAATCACACCCCAAGGGCGGCTGAGGACAGAGACCGAAGGATCCAGCATCCCAGAGAGAGCAACTTGGCCAATTTCCTGAAAGCCTTTCCTTGGGCCAGGTAAGGAAACGTCCAGAAAAAAGAACAATCAGGTGGCACAATGTGACCAGCACGCTTGATCTCCTCAGAAGACCTTGGCCACCAGGGTGAGTGTAATGTGTGGCCATTAACAGGAGCTGGGCCCAGGGCAACCTCAGAAAGCCCTTCCCCTGATGTTTGTTTGGTTTCCTAGCAACCTAAGTGTTAAGAAACAGAAGTGAAACAAAATGTTGTAGGTCATCCCCTGATGGCTGCCACCACCTCCACCTGGCCCCCCACCCGGCCCCCAGGTGTGAGAAGGGGTTTCTGCAACCTAGGAAGAGATTCAGCTGCTGCATGAGTAAGGTCTTGGTCCCAGTCCATCTGCTGTACACAAAACCACAGGCAAATTACTGCAGTGTCCCCATCACAATTAAAATCATCCAGAAGCACAGTTGCAAATGATGCAGGGTCATTGTGAGCTACGAGCAGAAGGAGGGGCTCTGTGCACAACACTCTGAAATAAGGCCACTCTTTTTCAGTTGAAGGCTTTGAGGAACACATGGTATTTTTAGAGGTCAGCGTCACGAAGTGGGTGTCATTTGTCCAAGAGCGTGAAATGGACCCAAACGGCAACAAATGCTGCCCCAAGATGCCTTGTCCATAAAGATGGTGCTGGGTGGTGTGAGGGTTTGGAAAGTGAGAATGTGAGCTTTGTGGTTAGCAGCTGTTGAAATCCTAACCTTACCCCCTATCAGCTGAGTGACCAACAACCAGACCTCAACAAGGCCTTTCAACTCTTCGCCAAAAGATAGCCTAAATCTACTGCTCTTATCTCTTTGCTACCTACCGTAGCCAAACCACCTGTAGCCTAAATCACTGCATCCCTCCTGACCAGCATCCCTGCTGCTGAATCTACACAACAGGCCAATCTCTATCCAACAACCATATTAAAATATGCATAGCATAAAACTTACCATTTAGCCATTTTTAGTGTGCATTCATTCACCTGTTGATTGACATTCAGGTTGCTTCCACAAGTCTTGGCTATTGTGAATAATACTGCCCCGAGCATGGGCGTGCAAGTATCTGAGACCTTGTTTTTGATTATTTTGGACACATACACAGATGTGGTATTGCAGAATTGTAAGGCAAGTCTTTTGAGGAACTGCTACTCTGTTCTGCACAGTAGCTGCACCATTTTACACCCCAACTAATAGTGCAGAGTGGCCTTTGAAAGACACTTGGGGCCAAAGAAGTGTGTGTGTCGGGGGAACTATTCAATATGAAATGTTTGGCAGCATCTCTGGCCTTGACCTACTAGATTCCAATAGCACCTCCCCGATTATGACAACCCAAACTTCCTCTGATCCTTGCTAAATATTTCCTGGGCGAAGGAAAAAATCCCTCCTGCCAAGGACAGCTGCATCATATCATGGTTCTCTCCAGCTTAAACTCTTCTGAAGCTTCCCATTGTGCAAGGATAAAAACCCAAGCCTTCCATGGCCAACAAGTCCCTCAAGACCCACCCTGCTCACTTCTGGGACCTATTCTCCTTTCACCTCCCAGGTGTGTGCTGGGCTTTGGCCACAGTGATGGCCTTTTCTCCCTCAGACACAGCAGGCCTATGCCCACCTCGGGGCTTTTGCATTTGCCATTCCCATTCCCCAGAGCACCACCGCCAGCTCTCTGCTTGGCCAGCGACTCCTTGCCAATTGCAGCTCAGCTGACATGTCACCTCCTCAGAGAGGCTTTCTGTGCCCATCTGATCCAGGCAACCACTGCAGACAAGCCAGCCACGGTATTTAGATGCTTAAGACTTTGAAAGATAGGTCTGTAAGTCATGGCACATTTCTAGAAGACAATATTGCAGTTGCTTTATTTTATTTTTTTAGGTCTGGGGATGGAACCTAGAGGCATTTGACCTCTGAGCTACATCTCCTGCCCTATTTTTTATTCTTTATTTTGAAACCGGGTCTCACTGAGTTGCAGAGGGCCTCACTAAGTAGCCGAGGCTGTCCGCGAACCGCGATCCTACGGTCTCAGCCTCCCAAATGCTTGCTGGGATTACAGGCGTGCGCCACCACGCCCAGCTGTAGTTGCTTTATAGGTTGCCTTTATCACCATCTACTTTGTTCCTTTTTGTTGCTATTGTTTATCTACAAAATAAAAGTGTAATTTATCACCCAAATTGGGGTGTGTGTTTGTGTATTTGCTTGCTTGCTAGTAGTACTAGGAATTGAACCCAGAGGCATTCTACCTCTGAGCTACACACTCAGCCCTATTTTGGTTTTTTATTTTGAAACAGGGTCTCATTAAGTTGTGGAGGACCTAAGTTGCTGGGACTGGCTGAAAACCTGTGATCCTCCTGTCTCGGCCTCTCAATTACTGGGACTATAGGTATACCCTACCATACCTGGATGAAAGTGGGAAATTTTGAGAGTGTAAGAGCATGCTAAAAATAACTAAATAACAGGTGCTAATAATCCAGGACCTACAGGAGCCCCACTAACCCATCTCCTAGGCTAGGATATGAGCTACTTGAAAGCAGGAACTTGGTCTGTTTTATTCCATGTGTGTCCCCAGCACCTACAACAGTATTGGAAATGTAGCAGGTGCTCAATAAACACGCTGAAGGAAGGTCACAAAATTTGGCCTCAGTTACTTTAACTATGAAAATGGGCATGGTTACTATGACAACATAGGGACTGTGGAGAGGAATACTTATCACAAATGTGCCATCAGATTCTCGATAAAATGCTAATTTCCTTCTGTGCTATTTTCATGGAGAAATGCAGTTGTAGAACTAAAGAGTCCTGAACCCCTGAAAGTGGGATTCCAGAACTGAAAAGAGGTGCAGGTCTAGCCCAATCCCAGCTGAACCCAAGCATCACAGTGCCCAGACCCACTCCAGGCCCAGTGGGATGAAAACTCAGGCAGGTGGATAACTTTTAAAACTTTCCTGGGAATTCTGATACACAAGGAAGGCTGAAAAACCCTGAATGAGGACCTGCCCAACATCACTCTCTCCACAGGTAGATACTGTGCTGGGCCCCAGGTCTCTGGGCTCTTCTCCAGGGGATGTCCACCCTATCAAACAGTCTCCCACCAGCAGGTGTAGCTTTCTATCCTTGGAAAGACTAAGATCCCAAGGACATTCTATGAGAAGTCCTGGGCTTGCTAATGACCCTGTCTTCATCTGCAGACTCAATGAGCCAAGGTCAAAGCCAGGTGAAGTTTCTCCCAATCATGCCCTTGACGCCCAGCGTGGACACTCTGCTCCTCTCCATCTCCCCTGCAGATCCAGCCTCCAAATTCTCCCTCCGCTTCTACCCTCCAGTGCTTGGGGAGGCTGCCCTTGAGGCTCTGTGTCATCCACCTTCCCCTGGCTTCTAATTCACTACATCCCAGCAGGCGATCAGAGAGGAAGAGGAGCCAAGACCTCTCTGGGTTCTGCCAGAGGACCTCAGATCTACCAGACAATCCAGCCTCCCCAGCTGACGATTTCACACCGTCAGTACTCAGTACAGATCTTCCCTTTCTGACACACAAAAGTGGGTGAACGTGTTCAGTGCCTGGGGGAGGACTTGGAGATTAGCCTATATTTATAGCAAAGTACTGACACAAAAGAATTGTTTAGTAAAACAGAACAAAAAAAAAACCATAAAAATTTAAGCATCAACTTTGTTCCCTGCTCTCCTTAATTGCACCTTTCTCCTCTGGCTCGGGGCCACCTTCATATTCCCCCTCCCAGTCTCTGCTTTATAAACAGCATCCAGAGCTTCTCACAGTCTCTTGTGGGGCTTTCAAGAGGGCTCCTGCACCAAGAGCAATGTTCTTCCCACAGTCTAGAGGGGACTTCCGGGGGACAACAAATGAACACCGACCCCAAGCAAGTCTCCTGCGTCCCCGGCTTCCAGAGCTTGCCCGATGGCCCGCTCAGCATCCTAAAGGAGAGGCGTCTCCTCAGAAGAGCTGGGCGCTATCTCAGACAACCTGATTGGGATTTGCTGAACTAGAGTCCTCTGCTACGAAAGCTTGGACGCCCATGAGTGGACGGACTGACTGAGGTCATGGCAGTTGGTGGAGTGGGAAGTGGACAGGCTGGTTGGCTCTGGGGCCGCCCTACTGCTGTGGGTTCCCAGACAAGTCACTGACTCTCCCAGTTTAATCACAGGCAAAGTGATCGTGTTCTGTGAGAAAAGGTGCTGGGTAGGGAACTCTGACTCGGGTTTGGGGTCCTGAGGGGACCATGGGGAAGAAAGAACACCTGTGAGGAGGGGCAGTAATGGATGTTGAGTTCATGATACATGTAAGTGGTCAATAAATAGTAGTCATTATTCACGAGGGGCTTTGACTACTGAGAATTCCAAGTATAAAAATCATTTGTTGATGGTAGAAACATAGGAAATGTTCAATAAATGATGCAATATATTTGAGAGCAGCTCTAATAATATCTATGGAGAAAGCTCAAAATTAATGCATTCTGTCCTGCACTTGACTTGGGTTATTCTAAGAGGTCTGTTGGCCTGGGACAGTATCCCCTGGGTCCTCCTCCTCACTAAAAAGAACAGCTGGGCCACTGACAGACATAGCTCGTGAGTGATGATAACAGGACCCATCAAGAAAGCTGGGCGTGGTGGCGCACACTTGTAATCCCAGTACCTGGGGGCAGGCAGGGGGGGGGGGGGGGCTGAGACAGGAGAATTGCAGATTCCAGACCAGCCTCAGCAACTTAGTCCCTACTTCAAAATTAAAAATAAAATTGGGCTGGTAGTGTAGCTCAGAGGTAAAAATCCCCTTGAGTTCAATCCCTAGTAAAAATGTTAAATTTGTATTGCTATAGAAAATGTGAAACTCCAGATACTTTTAAACCTTATTTTAAGTTCCAAAGTTCCAAATTAGTTGAAAGTTTCAGTGGATTTTTTTTTTTTTTTTTTTTGTACTGGGGACTTAACTCAGGGACTTTATAGCTCTGAGCTAAACCCTCAGCCCTATTTTTTTTTTTTTTAATTTTGAAACAGGGTCTCCCTAAGTTGCAGAGGGCCTCACTAAGTTGCTGAGACAATCTCAAATCTGTGATCCTCCTGTCTCAGCCTCCCAAGTACTGGGATTACAAGCATGTGCCATCGTGCCCTACTATACTGGAAATTTGAAAGCAAAGTCTCATAGCTTTGACTTACAGATTGTTTCAGTCTTTTTTTATTTGTTCTTATAAGAGACGTTGCTTCACAGAGCGCTGGTCAGAAAGCTAGAGTCTGAGGGCTATACCCTGACCATACTGTTTCTCACCTGTTAAACAAGGGAGTTGAGCTAAATAGTGAGTCTGTGACTTTCTGTTTTTTGTAAAACTGATGTATCGAGGGAGGAGAGGTATGCTATTATGGATAATGAAATCCAGAAGTAAGCAAGACGAGATGGAGTTTAAGATGGCTGCTGTAAGGTCTTTGCCATCAAGAATCCTGGAAATCTGGGGGAGGGTGCTGGTCGTATGGTGGGGTGGGAGAGGGTATGGGTTGTGGCAGCCATTGGCTCTGGGGGAGAGAACAGCTAGGGCAGATATGGAAGAAAAAGGCCAAAAGATGAGCAGAGACGGGCAAGAGATGTAGTGACTGGAGGTCCCTGGACACCTTGTCGAAAACCATTTTGCTGAGGGATGGGAACAAAAGCCTGATTAAGCTGGGTTCAAGCAAGACTGGAAAGAGAAGAATTAAAGATGGTTGGACAACACGCCTTGGGTAAGTTTTGCTGTAATTCTAGAAAATCATTGTTTGGAGCAAAAGAAATGAGATATATAAACAGTCCAGGGATGGCCACTTTGTAAGTGCTGACGCGTGTTAACTGGCATTATGATGGCCCGTCTTACCACATTCCAGAGAGGCCTGTGACCAAGCTGTATCCAAATTTGACAAGAGAAACTGAAGCAGATAACATGGCGACTTTTCAAGGTTTCAAGCCTTGTTCATGGCTTATTCACCCGTGCCCCCCAGGTCTGCCCAGAGCCTGCTGTACGCTGGATAAAGAATCTCCAGAGTAGAGGTGGGAGCCAGGTCTCCCTGTTGACAGAGCCTGAGTCTTTTCAGCGTACTAGAGAAATGTTCTTAAGACACTACAACTGATTTTTTTGTTATTAAATGTATGACTTATAAATTGTCGAGATTTATAGTTAGATATAAAATGTCCCCTCGAGGGCTCATTATTAATATTCAGGGCTGAGGAGCCCTGAGGGTTATAATCCCAGCAGTGGAAAAATCCATTGGAATGGGTTTGTCTGGGTAGTGGCCAGGCCTGCAGAGTGTGGCTGGAGGGGTGAGTCCCTGGGGCGGTGGCCTTGGGGTGTGCTTCCTCCTCCCCAGTTGTCTCTCTCTCTTGCTTCTGACTTCCGTGATATAAAGAGCACAGCCCATGTGCTCTTTCTCCGCCTCCTGCACTCATGCTCTGGGATCCTCGGTTCCCGGCCTCACATGGATTGAGTCTGAAACTGTGAGAAAACAAATCTTTCCTCTAACTCACATGGCCAGGTCTTTAGATTATGGCTATGAGAATACTGACTGGAAAAATAAGAGAACTCAACCCCCTGGCTCTCCAAGAGGTTGTCAGTCTAATTACTCATATATTTATTTGACCTCCCCCATTAAAAGTAAGGAATCAGATGCTTTCCCTAATATGTGAAAGCTAAGGTGAAAGGGGTCATAGGAGGAACTCCAGGTGAAAAAGGAGATCCTATAGAGGAGCAAATAAGGTGACCTAACTGTGGGGAAGGGAGGAGGGGAGAGGGAAACTCTCTAAAGCGCGCGATGCACTAATTCATATCAGTCAACCACTAAGCCAAGCACGAGAGGGAGGGATGGGGAGGGGGTGGGCTGGGGGTGGGCTGGGTGATGTGTGCATTTAAGTCTACACAATTTTTTTTTGCTTCATCATGATGTATAAATACAATGCACCAATAAAATTTAAATATATATATATGTATATATATGTGTGTGTATATATATATACATATATATATATATATATATAGAGAGAGAGAGAGAGAGAGAGAGAGAGAGAGCAACTGGGCGTGATGGCATATGCTTGTAGTCCCAGCATTTAGGAGGCTGAGACAGAAGGACTGCAGTTCACAGATAGCCTCGGCTACTACTTTGTGAGGCCCTTTGCAACTCAATGAGACCCCGTTTCAAAATAAAGGATTAAAAATCAGAATGCCCTGGTTCCATCCCCAGTACCGCAAAAGGAAAAAAAAATATATATATATATATATATACATATATGAATTTTAATAGAATATTTTAATGGAGGCCAAAGGCCAGCCTCCAGTCTATGAGTTTCTTTGAACTGGACATCAATAGATCTATAGACTAAGCTCTTCTCTCATGGAGAACCACCATCAACATCTCCATATTCTTGCTTATGGGGCTCTAGAAATCCACTAAAGTCAGGTGTGGTGGTATATGCCTGTAATCCCAGTACTTGAGAGGCTGACACAGAAGGATTACAGGTTCAAGGACAGCCTCAGCAACTTAATGAGGACCTCAGCACCTTAGCAAACACCCTGTTCCAAAATTTAAAAAATAAAAAAATAAATAAATAAAAAGGGCCAGGAATATAGCTCTGAGGCAGAATGTCTCTGGGTTCAATCTCCAGTATCAAAAGAAAAAAGAAAAAAAAGAAGAAAGAAAGAAAGCCCATCAAAAGATTGGTAGAGACTCCAGAGACAGAGGTTAATAATTACTAATCATTCTTGGGTTTGTTTGGAAACAAGTAAAACCATCCTTTGGGAAGGGGGTGGAAATGCTCAGTTCCTCGGCCATCTGTCACTGCCAAACAGGCAGAATGGAATCAATTGCTCAGCACTGAAAAGACTGAACATCCCCCTGCAACCCACCTCCCTGAACCTAATTACCAGTGTTCCCTTTGCAACCTCTCGAGTAATCCAATTTCTCTGACCAAGGAAATTGAATGTAGAACCAGAGAAGGCACCAATTCACCCTCCCTCCCACCACCGCCACTCCACCACCACCTGCAGGCAGAGACGCCCTTCACCTGCTCATGGGCCTGGAGCCTAGCGCCTTCCCTGGGGTCCACCTACAAGGGGCCCTGCTCTAGCAGAGGGTGCAGCCAGAGGCAAGTCAGCCTGCCCTGCACTGGTCCAACCGAGGTGCCAGCCCCAGGCCCTGCCTTCTGAGCCTTTCTATGCACAGGCCACGGAGTGAGCCAGGCTGGGTCCAAATCCTGGAGCTGATGCCTGCTTTCAGTTTACCTTTACATCCTGAAAGTCAATTTAAACGCCCTTCTGAGATCACAGCACAGATTAAGGAGGGTAATGTGTGGAGTTGACATAGGTCCAGCGCTCAATAAATCAATATATTAACTACTTGTTACTATCATTGCTTTCACACAGGTGAGGACCAAGTAGGAGGATGAATAGAACATGTTCCTATACAACAGTTTAAGCATCTCTCCCTGGTTAAATTTGTCACCTCAGCTTAATTCCCCACACCACTAGTGGTGCATATTTTGCTACAAGGGCCCTGTGGCTGGTTCTGTCCTGAGAGAGCAGCCCTCTGAGACCAGCAATTTCAATATGGACCTCGTTTTCATTTGATTTGTTCCCCTTGGACTGATGATTCCAAGACCTTCTGCCTCGCCATGATATTTGCAAATTCCTCAGGCTCCTGTTCTGCCAGATTCCTCTGGACAGGTCTGACTCAGACCCAAAGCCCTGGAATGGAGGACTGGGTGCTGTGTTTCTTGGGAGCCTCGGATGCATCTCTGGTTAGGTACCTGTCTGGCCAGTTGCATCCTGGCGGCTGCTCAGGCTCCCTTGCAGTGTGTGCTCTCCATCCCCTGCAGCGCTGGTGGTCTATGCTAGGGCTGAATGGCGCCCCTCCCCAAAATCATAGGCTGGAGCCCTAAACCAAGTGCCCCAGAATGGACTGTGCTTGCAGAGGGCCTTTAATGAGCTCCTGAGTGTGGGCCCCAATCCAATCTGCCTGGTGTCCTTATAAGAAGGGGGATTGGGACACAGAGATACCGGGGAGGAGCGTGCACAGAGGGAAGAGGAGGTGAGGATACAGAGAGAAGCCCAGGGCAGGGGCCTCAAGAGAATCCCCCTGCAACACCTCCATCTTAAGACTTCTAACCTCTAGAAGCCTGAGACAATGAAGTTTTGCTGTTTAAACCACCTCAGAAGACTTTGTTAGGGTAGCCCCAGCCAATGTGCATCTTTTGTGTTTTACCCCCAACATCCAGACTCATCTGTGATACGACATCCCCTCACAAGTTGAGATAAGCCGTCCTGACTCCCTTCATGGCGGCTTGGGGAAATTCGGTTTCCAGCCAATCACGTTGAAGGTTACACTCAGCAGAGTCGGGGAGGGAAGAGTCTCAGCGCGTGATGTGAGGGCGCCCTTCTTCAGCTCCTTTATTCTGCCTGAGAGACACCACGGCCCAAGAGGTGAGCAAAGGCAGTCTCTGCTTATTCACATTCCAGTTTGTTCCCAGTTCCCCCATTCATTCCCAGTGGCTTCATGGGACCAGCCCTCTCATGAATATGCACCAAACCACCCTCAAAAGGAACTCGGTTTCCAGCCCCAATTCCTACCCTTGGCAAATACTTCCCATCTGAGGCGCCATGGGGAACCCACCGTGTAGCTGTAACCCTCATGTCCAAACAGTACTATTAGCTCCCTGGATATGCCACCCCACCCACAGACCACAAGTTGACGGAACAATCTGGGGGCGGGAGACAACTGCACAGACTGCAGTGTGAACAGAACAGCTCGCTACAGTGTCCTGCAGTGTATCCTCAGTACAGCGGTGCCCAGAGGCTCTGGCAGGGTCCTTCACAGCGCATCTCCCTCCTGACCTCGTGCTGAGCAACTAAACTGCCCTTTGTTATAATTAACGGTGGTCCCCAAAGCTCAAGTGTAAAGCAATGCAGACAGGTTTGGAGGCGGGCCATGGCTGAAGGGGGTGGATCAGTGGGGTATGGTCTTAAGAGCTGTGTCTGTCCCTCACCTACTCCCCTCTCTCTCTGCTCCCACCACCATGAGCTGAGCCAAACTTTTCCTCCTCTGCCGTGCCCCAGGACACGGCTCCTGCCTGGGAGCCATCTGCTCACGGACTGGCTTCTGCAACCGAGAGCCTTCATAAACCTTTCTCCCTCTAAGTTGTGCTTATCAGGTATTTTGGTCACAGCAATGAAAAAAACTGCCTAAAATGCCCTTTAGATATGGTTGATTCACGGACCTTTTCTAAATGAAGTATTTCCCTCCGAAGAGAAAAACAGTAAAAGTCAACAAAGAAAGAAAAAGCAGTGGTGAGTATTATATAAATACTGCAATTCCTTGGATCACTTTGTGTCCACGCCGAACACTGGTAATTGCAAAGTAGATTTAAAATGAGCTGATTTACACAGTCTCTGAGAAGCAAAGAGATTAGGGGCTACTTGAGATTTGTCTGTCCCTCCCTTGGTCCACATGTCTGAGCATTATCTTGTAATAACCATGACCCTTTCATTTTTACACTTCATGATGACTTTGTTTTCCTAGGATTTCTGTTTCCACTGGGAACCCCTAAGCATGCCCAAATTCACTTACTGATTTAGAAGCAGTGGCTGTCTTTTTCTTTACAGCTTCCATGGCTGAGACAGTGCAGGAGATTCCTGCAGAGGGCTGGAGTCAGCGGGGTCTCCAGGAGGTTTACCTTGGGGTTGAGGGGGCATGCTCCACTTCTTGGGGACTTGACTGAGAAGTCACAAGGTCAGCTCATTGCTTTAAGATGAGAAGTACAACCATCAACCAAGCCCAGGTACCCACGTGGACATATGAAAATTATAATCAGAAGCTTGCTTGATGAGTGGGGATGCCAAGTTGGGGAGTTTATAGGGTAATACATAATAGCTGGGGGTGAACCTGTGCATGGTGGCTCATGCCTGTAATCCTAGTACTTGGGAGGCTGAGGCAGGTGATTGTGAATTCACAGCCAACTCCAGCTTCTTAGTGAAGCCCTAAGCAATTTAGTAAGGCCCTAGAAACTTAGTAAGACTTTGTTTCAAAATGAAGAGTTAAAATAGGGCTGGGGAGCCAGGCGTGGTGGCCCACGCTTGTAATCCCAGCGTTTGGGAGGCTGAGAGAAGAGTATTATGGTTCACAGACAGCCTCAGCTGCTACTTAGTGAGGCCCTTTGCAACTCAGTGAGACCCTGTTTCAAAATAAAGAATAAAAAATAGGGCTAGGGGTGTAGCTCAGAGGTAGAATGCCCCTGGGTTCCATCCCTAGTACTGCAAAATAAATACATAAATAAAATAATAGCTGGGGGTGTGCTAAGTCAAGAACAGGAAAGGGGATGCTCACAGGGCAGATTCGATGCTTTCCACGGCTGGTGTTTGAAAGGCTCAGTCTGCTTCTCACTCTGCTCTGCGAGGGTTTTCTTTTCTCTGTTTTCCAGCCTAACCCTCACCTTTAATTCACTCAGTCTTTTACCAAATCATAAACTATAATTTTTGTAGTAAATAGGTTCCTGCTAGGAATCCAAAGGGTCCTGCTTGTCCCCGTGGAGTTATATTTAGACCCGGGGAACAGTTTCTAGTGGCTTGGATGGCTTCCAATCTCTGTGTGTGAGTTCGTCCTAATTTAACTCCCCAGAAGAAACTTTTCATCTGGGTCCCAAGGAAATACAGAGTTTGCTTCCTTCTTGCAGTCTCTTTTTTTTCCTGATTTTATTTTTATCTGTTGTTGCAGCATTGAGGATTGAACCCAGGACCTCACGCATGCTAGGCAAGCACTCTACCACTGAGCTACCTCCCCAGTCCTCTTTCCTGCTTTCAAAGAGCTGTTGAGAGGAGCATGAGATGCTGCCTGTTGCATCTCCACTTATCAGCTCTGTGTATCTAGACACCCGATCACAGGGAGACGGGGATGTGGATGTCCCCAGAACTCCCACTGAGTGACTGCAGGATTCAAACTCTAACCCCGATCTCACCTCCTAATGGGGACTCAGAGTGACATCATCCACGTGTGAGGGAAATTTCCAGGAAGCCTGAGAATGTCTTAGATTCTTAGGACTTAGGTCCTCAGGGACAGCGATGCTGGCATGTTGCTGGACTGAACAGTGTCGCTTTCATGGGACAGTACTTTACTCCCCAGCTGGATAGCAAAGCCCCAACTAGACCGCTCTCCAGGGACACCTGGAACTCAGAGCTGCAGAGCAGTGGAGGACCTGACAGAGGCTTGGATAAGAAGCTGGTGAACCTGGCTAAATACCTGGGTTACTTGTCTTTGAGAGCAATGTTAACACCTTATGTCCATGTCTATTACCCTGAGATGGAAGAGAGAATGCAAATGGGAAATAGAATAGTTGGCACTTACTTTTCAGAGAGAAAGGAGAATCACAAAGCACCGCTTCTTTTCAGGAAACATTCTGCCCTATGCATCCAGGACCCAGCGGGGAGGGCGCCAGCATCCTCAGCACCATGGATGGGGGCAGCTGGAGAGCAATGGCTGACACCCATGTATTGCACATTCCATCTGCAGCCCACAAGCTCAAAAGTATCATCGAAAGCCAGGCGTGGTGGCGCACGCTTGTAATCCCCGCGCTTGGGAGGCTGAGACAGGAGGATCGCACAGGTTCGAAGCCAGCCTCAGCTACTTAGTGAGGCTCTCAGCAAATTAGTGAGACCCTGTTTCCAAATAAAATAGAAAACAGGTCTGGGAATATAACCCAGAGGTAGAAAGCCCCTAGGCTCCACCCTCAAGAACCAAAAAAAAAAAAAAAAGTATCATTGTAGAAAAGGAGAGGCCCTCAGCCTTAGGGATAAAGATGGAAAGCTGGAGCCAAGGCTCCTCCAAGGACTTTCTAAACCTCTCTCGGCATAAGCAGTCATTAGTGGAGCGTCTAATTAGTGGAGCCTAGTGCCACACTGGGCACCAGGCTAGCCACTGGGTATGTGTAAGCCCATCTTATGATCCCCATTTTTCCGAGGGAAGACTGAGGCTAGCAGGACTTAACTAACGGGCTCAAGATCACCTCACTCAGTAGCCGCGCAAGGATTTGGACCCACATAGTCTAACACTTTCTCTTCAGCCATAGCATCAGCACCAGAGAAAGAAAGGAGTCTGTGAAATATGGATTATATAATATTTCCTACATTTTATAACCTTCCTGCGCATGTTATTTTGGTTTCTTGGCTGTCTGTGTCTACCCTGTGATTAGTGGAGAATAAAAAAAATCTTCAAACAAGAGGAGCCCATCTGCTTGTTTTTAGAGGTAGCAAGAAGAAAAAGTGCCTGGTCCAAGGGGCCAGGTGGGAAAATCCCAAGTGGCAAAATTCTAGGGCTTTCAGAGAGAAGGAAAGACCCAGGTTAGGCTGGGAGGAGCTGCCTCCCACCATATACCAAAGACAAGAACAATGAAATCTGTATAAGAGCAAACAGGATCAAAGGCAGACTCATAGTTGAGAAGCCCTGGCCATTTCATGTAAATTAACATAATTTATGCAAAAAGCCATTGTTCTTTATCCCAAAACATGATACTCTTTGGATGACAGCATCACTTTTCAAGAATCTCCAGGTTGTGTTTATCCTGGTTACACTTATGCGAGGCAGGGCCAGGGGAGGCCATCCTCAGGTTACTCCCTCATTCTTTGGGGGCTGGTCTCTTTCCATCCAGTCTCACTTGAGTTGATATGACCTCAGAGGGTTTAGGGAAGCTAATAATGTGTCTATCTATGGGATATTTTATTCTAATCACCCAACCCCTAGGTTAGTCTTTAATGCAACTCGTGGGTGGAGCACTCGATGCTGTCAATGGATCTCCGATACTGCTTTAATGGGCTCCCTCCCTGAAGCTTCTAACTGGACCCATTATCAAGAGCAGCCAGCACATGGACTCCAGGAAGGCGCATCTGTCAAGATGTAGAGGGGCGTAAAGGCTGTCCGATGGATGGCTACGGCCCCCTCAGGCTGGCCGAACAGGATCCAGCCCCATCCACTAAATCTTGGCTGTCTATAATTTCTCTCCTTCCTTGAAACTGCATTCTGAATAGTACTAGCTATAGTGTGGCCTGCTCAGTTAATTCCTTCTCATGACTGCTGATTTTTCCTTGAGCACATGGACTCAGAAAAAATAAAAAGCCCAAAAAGAAAGGGGCAGTGAGCACACCAGAGGCGTGGACCCTGAGATTGGGGCTGGTCCCAAGTGATGCTTCTTCTCACTATTACCTGATGGGCCCGCCTTAACTGGTGCAGCCCCAGTAGGGGAATGGGCACTATTTGAAAGCAGGGATGGGATCTAGAGAGAGTGAGTTTGGAAAAGCTGCTAAGCTAAGCTGCCAAGGCTCTTTCAACTCTGGGCTCTCTAGCTACAGTTCCGGGGAGAGGTCACTTGTGGGATTAAAGAGAATAGCCTTTGGCGTCTGACAGGGCTGGTTCTGAATCTCACTTTTACGGTTTAGGAGCTATGACCTGCCTTGCGGGATTTCTGTCATGATTAAAAGAGATACTATATGTATATGTGCAGCACATACAGTAGGTGCTCAATGCAGGAAAGTGGTTTGATTCATATAATTGTGAACCCTGAATACACCCATGATCCAGCCCGGCTGTTGCAGATGCTTCCACTTGGATGAACAGCCATCTCTGCTGGTGACATCCCACACAGCCTTCCTGTCCTATGCTAGCTGATACCTCCTCCAGGAAGCAGCTCCTGATTTCCAAGTCAAATAAGACATCACATGTGGAAATATTACTAAGTTGTTTCCCTTCTCAGAACCAGTGATGCTTCATTGTCTGGAGAACAAAAGCCAGTGTCCCTAGAGAGAACAATAAGGCTCTTTACGATTTAACCTTTGCCTTCACTCCTCCCCCTAAGCCCACTCTCATTTCCATCCCAACCAAATGCACCCACTGTGGTTTCTTGAATACAGCTAGCTCCCTTCCATCTCCCTGGTGCTGGAGGCTGCATCACCAAAATTAGGTGGCCTGAATCAACTTGCACTTGGGTTTCTGGGACACAGACATGCCAGTGGAGGACGAGATGCAACCCGTCAACAGCCTGTAGCCAGAGGAAAAGACATCCCTTCTGTGGGTGGGGTGGAAACCAAGGGGTCCACATTGCTCTGTGCAGGTCCAGCTAAGAGTGTGGTCCTGGCACAGAATCAGACCTGGCCCAATTCTGACTTGTCACTTACCAGTCGTGTGGTCTTGCCCATGTCTCTAAACCCCTTTTTCTTCAACTGGGGGAGGGAAATGGTAACAACACCCAAAAGCATTATGGGAGAGGTGTTTGGCATACAGCAGGTGCTCAATAAACACCTCTACTATTATTAGAATTTCTAGAAGTAGCAAGCAATAGTTCCTCTGAAATACCACTGAACGACACAAAGATCCGGGCTGGGTTTTCTGCACTCTCTGTAGAGATTGATCCAAGCACCTTGGATACATCTCTAGTTCAACATTAAAAGGTCGCAGCTATGACTTCCAGTCTCATCCTACCCCTCATCCTTGTCAGTGGAAATTAGAGTCGGGTAAGATACTTCTTTGGTGGGTAGCATTTCTGCGCTCAGGGAACACGTTCCAGCATTCAGTCTCTGCAGCCTTGATTCTTCAGGGCTTGTTTTGTGGTACATATATTGTAGTATGGAGAGTTCAAAGAATCTAGAGGCAGGGGACCTGGACTCTCTAGTCCTGGCCCTCTTGGTTAGCAGCTGTGTGATACTGGTTAAGACGCTTAGCCTCTCTCATCTTGACCGCTCTTCTGTAATGGAGACATCCACCTCACAAATGAAAAAATGGAAGAGAAACTGTTTTGTAAACTCTGATGTATGACTCAGGTCTCAGGATGTGGAATTTGCTTCCATTTCCTCGTGGCCTATTTTACTACAAGGTCAAAGATCTCCTAGCTTCAATTCCAAAATGCAAAAATATCTGAACAATAATTTATTTGTAACTTGTTTTGCTGCAAAACTGACCTGAATTAATAAAGTCTACTTTAAGATTGTATTCCACTTGCGGTGAATATTCATGTTTTACTGTGGAAATGCTGCTTGACTCGAGTGTCATTAATGGCTTGAGCTGTCCAGTCACCTCCACAGGCCTCAAGAGGGGCACAGGATGTTCTGAATTCTCAAACACATCTTGTCTCTTGAATTTCACTTCAGATGTTATGTACCTGTGTCCCAGGAGTATATCCTAAACTGTTCAACATTTGGTACCACTAGTATGATTTTTATCATATTCTTAAACCAAATGTATTTGCCCTATATATTTTTAGTCTTTTTTAAAATTTTTGAAACAGGGTCTCACTGAGTTGCAAAGGGCCTCGCTAAGTAGCTGAGGCTGTCTGCGAACTGATCTTCCAGTCTCCGCCTCCCAAATGCTGGGATTACAAGTGTACACCACCACTTCCGGTGCTATGGTATACTTTTAAAATAGATTTTTATTGGTGCATTACTTCCTAATCTAAATAAGAACAAGTGCCCTGTAAATTTTTAATTGAGGCAGTTTTCTAACCTACTCTTTCAAATGAACTTTTTGTGCATACACAGTAAAGTAAGTATCTAATCATGTATTAAGATGTTTATGAGACACCCCAGGTCATCCTGCATGTCACAGAGGAATGCACCCCACACGTTCAGCAATAGTGACTTTGAGCGAACACAACCAATTCCCAAGTCACCAGAACACAAGGACTCAGAGTGACAACTGTGAGGTCTAGCCTCATCTTTGAAGCGCTCGGTGACCATCACCATTCAGCACACAGTTCCACCAAGTTCTGGGTGTGCGTCTGCCGTGAACAGACGTGAGGGATCCAGGGTAGCATTTTGTAAGCTGTGGTATTCTGTTGAAAACTCTCCTGCAGAGATATAGGTACAGTCCAGCTTGGGAAAAAAACTCACCTGCCCTAGGTTCAGTCTTTTTTCTCTCAGCATACACTTTTCTTTTTACATTTATTGATGCACTGATCCTATATAATAGTGGGATTGATTTTTACATATTTGTACATACACACACATAATCTGGTCAGTTCCATTTCCTACTACTTCCATTTCCCCCCATTTCCTCTACTCTACTGGTCTCTCTTCTATTTCATAAGAGTCCCCCTACACTTTACTTTTGCTAACTTTCACATATAAAACATATGACCCTTCACTTTCTGCATCTGGCTTATTTCACTTAACATAATGTTCTCCAGTTCCAATTTTCTGCAAACAACATCATTTTTTTTCTTCTTCATGGCTGAGCAGAACTCCACTATGTGTATTTAGTACCTTTTCTTTGTCCATTCATCTGTTGACAGACCCCTAGGTTGGTTCCATAATTTGGCTGTTGTGAACCACACTGCTATGAACATGAGTACACACGTATTGCTTTAGTATGCTGACTTTAATTCCTTTATAAATTCTTTTTGATTCTGGATAAATAGCAAGGAGTGCTATAGCTGGGCCACATGGTGGTTCCATTCCTAGTGTTTGTCTTTGAGGGTCTTCCATACCCATCTCCATAGCAGCTGTACTACATTGCAACTCCACCAACAGTATATAAGAGTTCCTATTTCCCTACATTCTTGCCCGCGTTTATTATTTTTTGTATTCTTGATGATTGCCATTCTAACTGGAGTCAGATTTTTTTAAAAAGGGCTGAACATCTTTAGCAGACAGAGAAATACAAATCAAACTATGCTATGTTCTTCCCCAGACATTTTCATACAATTCCCAGCTCCACCAATGGGGTAAGTATTGCTTAGTAGAACTTAAAAACCCAGGCCTACAAGGGTTGAGAGCGTGTCCTACAGGCTCACCAATCACGACAGAGCTGGGAACATGTGCAGGTCCCTCCTGTGACCCAGCGCTCTCCACTCAGCCTTGACTGCTCAGATCACTGCATACGCCACTGCTCGCCTCGGGTTTATATGTTTGTATTCAGAGCAACAGCTGGGAACCTGAATTTCCACAAACACAGCCTGCTCTCAGACTAACAGATGCCCCTGTGGCTGAACCACTATTCTTTGCCAGTTCTCCATGAAAAGGCATGTTTGAAAAGGTCTAACAAGGCCTTTAGAGGTTTTACAAAAAATACTTAAATACTTTTAATAGCGCTTTGCAATCCCACGTCATAATGAAATTCAAAGTGACAGGGACATACATGCATACAGCACTGAGTGAACATCTCCCTGGCTCCCACCCACTCCCTCCCCTTCCCCATACATGAAGGTTGGCATTGGCTATTTCATTTATGTATATAGTGTCGATGAAAATGTTTCATCCACTCTCTCTTAAATCCCCTCCATCACTACACGGGGGTTTCTTGTCCTTTATCTGGACTCCCTCTTGTATCCCAGTTTCCCCCTGGCTTCCACATACGAGAGGAAACCTGACCCTTCACTTTCTGTGACTGGCTGATCTCACTTAGCATAATATTCTTTAGACCTGTTACCCATTTTCCTGCAAATACATAATTTTTTTCTTTTTGTATCGCTAAGTAGAACTCCATTGTGTGTATATCCCATAATTTCATACCCATTCATCTGATGATGGACGCCTGTGCTGGTTCCATGATTTGGTTTATTATGATTTCAAATCCCTTTGGAAAGATAACCAGGTGTGATAGAGCTGGATCATATATGGTGATTCTATTCCCAGTGTTCTGAGGAACTTCCACATTGGTCTTGATAGCAGCGACACTAATTTACAATTCTACCAAGACTATATAAGAGATTTCTCATCATTTCCCCACATTCTTAACAGCATTTACTGTTTTTGTATTTTTTTTTCAATCCTAGGGGCACTCTGATGATAAGTTGGGTCCTGCACTCATGTGACTTTGTGTCACATGACCTCTGCAGGGCAAGGGAGGGGCTGAAACCCGGGGAGAATTGGGCGTTCCCGGTTCCGGCGAGTAAACCCCCATCTCGCGAGATGCATACCTTGAAAAGGAGAGCCTGTGTCCTCAAGCTTAGGACAGGGGCACGGGCCCCACGGTGCCTCGCCCTGATCCCCGGGAGAGCCGTGCCATTCAAACTTTACATGCCACATGTACCGGACCTCTCTCATGTTTTTCACACTCCGCCATACTCACATTATTTTTTATTTTACTCGCATAATTTTTTATTTTACTTAACATCTACCTCTGAGCTAAATCCCAAGCCCTATTTTATTTTATATTTTTAAATTTAATTTTATATTTTGGTGCTACTGGGGATTGAACCCTTCTATCCAGGCTACACTCTCAGACCTATTTTATATTTTTACTTGGAAACAGGGTCTCTTAAGCCAGGGAGGCTGGCTTCGAACCTGCACGATCCTCCTGTCTCTGCCTCCCATTTGAAACAGGGCATTACTGAGTTGCTGAGGGTAACCACATGAACCCGCGATCTTTCTGTCTCAGCCTCCCAAGTACTAGAATTACTGGGCTGTGTCACCTTGCCCGGCTTGTTTTTTATATTCCTGATGACTGTCATTCTAATTGGGGTTAGATGGAATTTCAGTATAGTTTGATTTGCATCTCCCTGGCTGCTAATCATGTTGGATATTTTTTCATGTAGTTATTGGCGATTTGTATTCTTTTGTGAACTATTTAGTTCAATCGCCCATTTCTTGATTTGGGTTATTCCTTTTCAGTGTTAAGTTTTTTAAATTCTTTGTATATTCTAGATATAAGTCTTCTATCAGAGGAGTAGCTGGCAAAGATCTTCTCCCATTCTGTGGGCTTTCTAGACTCTTGATGGTTTCCTTTGCTACCCAGCCTTTTATTTTAATGCCAACCCATTTGTTAATTCTCGTTTTACTTTCCTGAGCTTTGGGGGAATCTTACTGAGTTTCTGTCAGTGTCTATATGTTGGACTGACAAGAATTTGCAACTGTCTTAGCATTTTTCCCAGTCGGGGCAGCAGTAGTTAGTAAAAAAAGGGCAGGGTCCAGATAATCTGTTCCAAGACCACAATATAACAGCATAATTTAGCCTTTTGGTAAATATTGCTTTTAAAAAACCCACAATTGCTGGAAGAATCAAGAATTGCCAAACATTCCTCACTTCGTTTTTTGTTGTTTTACCAATGTTATTTTTTATTCCCCACCCCGACCCCCCCACATGTAAGGTCATAAAAAGAAAACTATGCTGAGACTCAGAAGACCTTAGTCCAGTTATGCTCTGATCCTGCTAGTTTAGATTTGCATGGCACTCTGTGTTAAAGCAAAGGCTTAGTCCCCAGCTACACAGTACTGGAAGGTAGAGGGAACACCTAAAGGGGGCCTAGTGCGAGGTCTTCCAGTCATTGGGGCTTGCCTTGAAGAAAATGGGGGGGACTTTGGTCTCTCTCTTTCTCTGTTAATTCCAGGTCAACAGGAAACAGTTTCAACTTCCAGTCAGCAGCAAAGGTCAACAGTGTCTGCCATGTACATGCCCTCCCCTATTGCCATCCCACACAGCAGACCCACCTGACCATGAACTAAAACCTCTAAAACTGTAAGCCAGAACTCGCCTTTCCACTTTATAGCTATCCCAGGTACTTGTTAGAGTAACAAATAGCTGACTAACACAGAGATGATCTAGTCCTGGGATCATCTAGTCCAAGCATCATCTGTCACCTGGAAAATACCAGGGTGTGCTCTGAGGAGCTGATCCTCGGTGCATATAGATATCTAGGTGCTGGGGGCAAACAGACCCGTGGTTTACTCTTGACTCTTCCCCTCGGACAGTTATTTAAATTTCTGTGAGCTCTACTTTCCTCATCTGCAAAGCTCAGAGATGTTGGTGAGGGTTAAAAGACAAGAGCCCAGCCCCAGTAAGAAGTAAGAGGTAAATAAATTGTAGGTGTGGTTGTTTCTGCCAATTCAAATCACTGGACCTTCAAACTAGACTTTATGAACAGATAAGATGACCAGCTCTTATCTTCGAGTACAGATTTATCACCCAGAACAGAATTACTGAGGGGACATCGCGCAGTTGACAGATAAGCTCACCACAATTCAATTTCTAACTCATGAGTTTTCCAAGCTTTGAAGAGCTATTTACAGGGTACCCTAGAAAGAATCACCTTTATGCCCGGGTCTTGAGTGTTAGTGGAAAAGGAAGTCAGAGAATGGGGGGATAAATAACATGAATGAAAAATAATAACTTTAGTCTGTACTTTTGACCCTTTTTTTTTTTTTTTTTTTGGTACTGCAGATTGGACCAAGGGGCCTTCTCTAAGCTCTATCCTCAGCCCTTTTTTCCTTTTGAAACAAGGTCTTGCTAATTTGCTAAGGCTGGCTTTGAACCTATGATCCTTCTGTCTCAGCCTTGCAAGTACTAGCATTATAAGAGTGCACCACCATGCCCGGATGACTTTCAAGACAGACTTTTTTTATCCAAGTAAGTTCTTCTGGTTTGAATTTCGCCTAATGACCTCCCCTGGCCCTTTCATTACAGAAGGGAAACACCCAGAGTTCTGCAACAAAAGAGGCAAGAGAAGACAGGAGGAGACAGGAGGAATCCAGAGTAGCATTTTGTAAAACAATGTTGCCTGACCGATTTGTTAAAATGCAAATTCCACAGCCTCAGATGAGAGTATCTGGGGGTGAGGTCTGAAAATAGGCAATTTTAACAACCACTGTTGATGCAGACAAAACTTTGAAAGCCATGGATGTTAGGCCACATTATAATTATGCTGTAAATGCCACTGTTACTGTGCCATCTCAGTAGAATTTCTTCCTGTTTAAGAGCAGCAAAGGACAAGCAAACGACCATCCTGGTAATTACTAGGAGAGGTGAAAAGAGTGGCGGAGTATCAAGACCAGGGTGATGAGCCTACCTGGAGACACATTGCCAGAAAGATCTTCCTCAAGGGGAAGTGAGCGCCTCTTCCATGTGAGCAAAGCGGGTGGGGCTTAGAGGCTGATGAGAGGATGGATGGATGGATGGATGGATGGATGGATGATGATGATGAAATGCAAACAGAATAATGTGAACAAAACTGAACCGAGAACCCCAGCTCCTTCGAGCCTGCAAGAGGGATTCGAAGGGACAGCAAGAGCATTCCTTCTCAGCTGTGCATAACTGCAAATCACACTTTCCTACCTAAAAGAAACAGAGCGAGCTCATGTTTCAGACATTAAGATGCATAAACAAATCTCTAGGCTCTACTATGACTTCACGTTCTTCCTGATTTTGAACCGTGTTCACAGCCCACACCAAGCCCCATGTAGATGTTAAATATCGGCAGCTTGATGAGCTTGCTGTTTCCTGACGAGTCAGTCGTTCCATTGCAACTTATGATCAAATTGCGATTGAGGTTGTCTGTGAGCTTCACCTTGGAGTTTTATTTTCCATACAATTTTTTCCATTCTTATGATACTGTATAACTGTTTTTGTCACATGTTCATGAGTCAACTTTTTAATTGGGCCTATTTTTCAAAATCTATTGCTATGTCTCAAAGCATCCCCAAATTTAATGGGCTAAAATCACCAACTTTGTACTTGCTAATTAATTATCTGGCCCTAGACCGGGCATCTCTGGACAAGCCTGGTCTCCGTGGTATCAGTCACTGGCTCATTTTAGCCATGGCGTGGCTGGGGCTGGGCACAGCCTAGATGCTGGAATAACAGGGCTTTTCTCAGCTCTTTCCACATAAACCCTCCAAGCAGGGTAACTTTTTATGTGGCAGCCCAGGGCACTCAAGAGCACCACAGCAGAAGCTGTGGTGCTTCTTAAGGCCAAGAACTGGCACAATGCCACTTCTACTGCATTCTGTGAGTTTAGCTAATCATGAGCTTGTCCTGCACTCATGAGAAGGACATTACATAAAGGTAGGGACAGCAATAAAACCAACGGCAGTGATTTTCTATCTGGTCCCTAATGGCTCACAGCCCTCCCTATGCAAAATACTCTTACTGTCTCCTCAGACTCTCAAGAGTCACGTCCTATTACAACAGCAGCCTCAGGCTCAAAGTCCAAGAATTTGTCTTCTAAGGCAGGTCCGGGTGTGGCTGGTCCCAGTGAGGCTCTTTGGGTATATATCTTCTAGATCTGAAGGTCCATGAAATGAAAAAACAATTTGTTTCTCCCCATATACCAGTGAGATCGGCATTAGATAATCACAAGAGATACTCTCATCAAAAAGGAAAGATAATTATGATGCATCAAAAATAAGTCAATTTTAAAAAGGAGAAAAGGGAAGGCAGGTAACAGCTGCTGGTCTATAGCCAATCTGGAATTGAGCCAGGTGTGCATCACCAGTTCCCTCTGCTCTGGAGACAGTGATGCTCCCTTGGGGTGGCTCTCCATTATTCTTGCTTTGCCTTCCGAGTATTCCTTCTTTCACTATAAGAAATGACCTGTTTCTGCAAAGGAAGAACTTTCTCATCTTGTTAAAAATCTTTCCTTTAGAAGAGTCTAGAGGCTTCTTTTCATTGAGTTGTCTGTCCCTTTTAGTACAATTCCTTGTGCTTCTGCTAGTATAGTCCTCATCATAAGAATATGATGAGGTTCTATTTAATTTCACAATATTACTAGGTTCTATTTAATTTCACAAGAGACAAATCTCTTCGTAATAGGGCCTTCCATACTTTGTGTTACGGTTTAGAAATGTTATGGTTTTGGGGAAACTGTCCCCAGGGACCCCTGTTAGGGTCCCAGACACAATTTCTCTCAAACCACAACAAAACCCAAAAATCAGAAAAACAGAAAAAGAGAAACTGCGGGTTCTTGTCCTGAGCTAAGGGTAAATACACATTATCCCGGACTCTTGCTGAAGATTTAAAGAAGTTTATTAAAAAGATAGAAATACAAAAGATAGTTACAGCCCCATGCCTTCTGGCATGGGGGTGGTGGTGGTTCAAATGAATGCCCCACCAAAGGTACAACATGTGGACCAGACTTTTTATACCCATGACCTCCATCTTGTTTACGTAATTCTGACATAGTAAACATAGCTGTAAGGTTCCTCCCCCAGCAAGGTGTGGCAATGTGTCTCCTTTCATATCCTCCCATCCTAGCTAGATTATCCAATTATTATGTAGACCTGTCTTTAGAATGAGGATGAGGAAGTCCTAGTTCCCCTCTCCTATGGACTTGCTAATTACCTTTAGCTAGGTTAATTTACATTGGAATAGTTGCCTGCTTCTAGGCAGAAACCAAGTCCTTTCACAGATTTACCCCTCACCCAATTTTTGGAATATATTAATAATCATAGCTTTCTCAAATCTTCCTAGGCCATTCCCAATACTGGTACATTTTGGATGAACTTAGTACTGTAGGAAAATGCTCTTTTCCTTTTCAGAAGCACTTCTGCCTGGGAAGTTCCACTTTGAATTTTTCTAAGATCTTAACAAAAGGTTGTATAGCCATATACTTGACTCAGATAGATATCCCATTTTACTGACAGTTCTCTGAATTTGATCTTCTCCCCAAGGTCATCTGGAAATCATTTTCAGATTAGAGAATATGGGGATGGAAAAATTATTTTCCAACTCACAGTAAGCCCTGAGTTAGAACGTTTTTCTGTTTTGATACACTCATTCTGTATTCTTCTATTTGCGGCTTATCATACACAGCTAAAAGAAGCCAGTTGGCATTTTCAGCATTCTGTCTAGAAATAGTCTCTTAGTCAGATCCCCAAGTAAGACATATTTTCTATCTTCCACAGTCAACATGTTGCCAAACTCTCCACCATCACATACCACGGGCTGTCTTTTCTCCAGATTCTGATACCACTTCCTCAATGCCCTTCAGCCTTCACTATGTCTCCTTGGCCTCCTCCAGATTCCACCCACCACACATTACAAAAGCCCAGGCCACATGCTTTACGTTTTGTTTATAGCAGTGGCCCACATCCAAGTCCTGACTTCTGTTTAGGTCAGCTACTGCTGCATAACAAACCACCCCCAAACACAGTGGCATGAAATGACAACCAGTTGGCGCTCTCTCACAATTCTAAAATCTGGTCTGGGAATCAATTGAGCATTTACTCTGCTGGTCTTGCCAGTATCCATCATTCACATGGCTGTCAGGGGAGAAGAGGTGTCAGGCTTAGTTTGGGGAAGGCTAAAACCATTGCAATGGATGCCCCATAAGGGAATAAAGTCTAGGATATTAAGTAGCACCTCTTAACCAGTTCTGAGTAATTTAGTGGGCTGTGGTCAGTCTAGTTCCACATGAGGTGTATCTGAAGTTTTCATTAAAATGAAAGCCCCCATTTTCACCCCTATGAACAGTGTTGTTCTAACTTAATAGCTACTCCAATGAAAAATCCAATTCTGCAATGTTTCATTCAATGAAAATGAATCTATGAGATAATAGCAACATATAGTACTCCTTTGGCAGACGATGAAGACTTGTCTAGGATGAAACATCTGGTAAGCAGAAGACCTGGGACTTAGAGCTAAATATTATTCCAATGACAATATAGGATTTTCCTAAGACTCTAACAGCTTTTCAGAACACGCAAGAAAATACTGGGAGCACCCAACATTGCACTTTAGTTATTTTAAAAGTAGCAGTGGTACAAATAACTTCAAAACTATGTTTGATCTGGGTTCATCTTTTGGTTGGCACTGAACTTTCACCAAAAATGTTTTGAATGGACTCAGAATTCAATACATAGAAGAAAATAAAGTTACACTATAAATACCCACAGAGAAAGAAAACAGAATGTTTCCAATTTCCCCTTATTCCTCAGCTCAGAAATATTCACCAGGTTCCATCTTTCCCAAATATCATGCCACCAAACTGAAGCAGAGAGAGTCCTAAAAGCCACAATCTTTAAAACCATTTATTGAGCACCTTCTATATGCAAATAATTTCCCCAGGCACTATACAAATATAATCGATACCTACAACCCTGTGAGAGGTAGGATTGGTCCCATTTTATAAGCAGGTCTACTAGGAGAGATCAGGGAGGTTAATTCTCATGTAAGTTTACACCACTAGGAACTGATCAACCTAGAATTGTATGATTCCAAGTGACAAATATTCGTGTTTTCAGAAAATCAAAACACTTGAGGTATAAAAGCTTATGTTCCTGTCTGACTGGCTTCCAGGTTTACCAGTAGCAACTGTTCCCCACAGAGAAAGAGGATTATAAAGATCACTAAAGGTGGGTGGGTAGTTTATTCATTTATTTTTAGTGAGTTTATGGTTTTCTAATAAAGCCTAGAAAATTTGAAAATTATACTGATACTAATTTAAAAAACCATGAGTCTCTCCCTGCAGGGACAAAACATTTTCCACTAAAACTATTCAATGACTAATTTCCTTGTAAAAAGGTAAATTCCAATGGAAGCACAGCCAGTGCCAAGTTCTCTCACAGAAAAAGGGATCAGCTATAATATGGTGCCATGATAAATACCAAGAACACAAGACATGGGTAAGGAATACCTGTGTTTTAGGAGCAGCTTAGAAGCATGACACCACCCATGTAAAACAATATATTAATAGTATACACAGAGAGCCATGGGATCTTTGAGAATTTAGCACTAATTCATGCCCTCTGAGATTGTCCTGGATAACTCATTATACTTTTCTTGAACTGGAATGTTTTTATTTAAAAGGCTATTTTACACTGTCTTACTGCAAAGCAAAAATTTAATATAGTGTCAAAATGACTTCATTGCCCAGTATGTTAAATTATGTAAAAAAATAACATGACAAGAATTTGACAGAAACATTGTGAATGATGCAGGTCACTCAGAATTACAGGATTCTGGAACTTGCAGACTCAAAGACTGCCAGTCTTTCTGATAATGTGGTCTTCATGGGAAGGGGTTGGGTCTCATGATTCTGGCTGGTTCAATGTTGGACACTAACTACATGAGTGGATATAGAAAATATCTGTTCTGAATTGCATCTGGAATTCCTAAGTTTCACAGAGACAAAAAGAAAGGCTGAGTCTTAGCTAAACTATTTATTAGCTTCTGAGTGGGAAGAATATTGTAGGAAGATGTAATTACACAACCTGAATGTAGCCAGCATACAGTCTAGAGTTTTCAGCCTGTTTATAAAACATGTCAAATATCAGATGGCGTGCAAAGGGCAATGTGTTAACAGCAGATAGGCAAAACACTAGCTGCAATTTCTAAAGGAAAAGAGGAGGGATCTGGAGTAAACTTTGGGGAGAGCTGCTCTACAATGTACTTTTCTTTTAAATCTAACTGCCCAGAAATAAAAAGGACCTAAAATAAATGAGAGACATTTAAGCACCTTCAGCATTTTTCATCTAAGGTTTCATTTTCTACACAGAGAAATATAAATACTTAAAGCATGGTATGCCCACCAAATGTTTACTCTGTAAACTAAAATCTCTGAGTTATCTCCCCTTCTCTTTCATAGCCTAATATATTACCACCCTTTTAAAGAAAACTTAGAGAAAAAGAAGAACAGGAAGAGATGAAAGAACCTCATTGGAATTAGAAGAGCTATATTTAAATAAAGGGCTAGCTACTTAAACAGCTATTCCCACTCTACTCGTATATAAAACTATGGGCTACATAGTCCTTACCTATGTGGTAATGAAAATGTGATTAAGATATTCTAGGAGCTCATCAGTAATTGCCATTTTCTTTTGCCTGTTTGGAAATCAGGATTTTAAATGCTGTGAAAGGTCTCTTGAGGTTACTTTTCCTTTAACTTGTCATCATCTAGGAAATCCACCACGTACTACAGCATGCAAGGTCTGTGATAGTTGCAAGGGAAATATTAAGGCTAGTAAGACCCAATTCCTCCCTGCGTCAGTCTTGCGCTATTGACCATCTTGGACCAGATAACCCTTTGTTGTGGAAGGCTGTCCTGCCACAGATGTGTAGCAGCATGCCCACCCTCAACCCACTGGAGAGCAGTATCCTCTCCACCCCAAGTCATGGCTGGCAAACTGCAGACATTGTCAAAGGTCTCCTGGGGAGGCAGAAATCGCCCCCAGGTTGAAAACTACTGATGTAATAGTCGTTTCTATAGTTCGGTGTTGCCACAGAAATCCACGAGCTAATTTTTTTTTTTTGGGGGGGGGGTCTGGGATGGAACCCAGGGGCATTCAACCTCCGAGCTATACCCCCTGCCCTGTTTTATATTCTTTATTTTGAAATGGGATCTCACTATGTTGCAGAGGGCCTAAGTAGCTAAGGCTGTCCGCGAACCGTGATCCTCCAGCGTAGCCTCCCAAATGCTGGGATTACAAGCATGCACCATCACGCCCGGCTAAAAAGAGCTAAATTTTAAAAAATCTTTTAAAGGCATTTTAGAGCCTCTGAACAAATAGGACTTACGGGATAAAAACTAGGAACATTGGGAACTTCGGGGCTATGAAACAACTTTTCACAGCCACTCTTTGCCCTAGAGCAGCATTTGCTAATTCTGGGCATGAGATAGAAGTTGAGGATGGGAACAGAGGCCAAGAAGTGGTCACCACTGCCAAGGAGTAGAAAAATCAGGAAAGGCCGGAGAATTTCATGAAGCCAGAGCAAAAGAATCAAGGGCCAGGAACCTAGTAAGAAAAGAGAGCAGAACACTGAATCTGACGCTCTGGGGGTTTTCCTTCAAGAACTATGCCAAATTCTCAAGCTGTCTGGATCATAAGTCTAAAATACTAGGCATAAAAAAGCCTCTGAAATGCAGAGCTCTGGGGGTATCTCATGGTGTTAAAAGACAAGGATTATTGTTCAGAATCAGCAGAGGGAGGGAGTAGGACCAACTGGAATAAGGTAAACCAAAGGGGAAAGAGCCATTTAAAGCAAGGAGAATAAATGGTCAATATCAAGAATAAACAGGATGTTAAATGACAACATTGTAAAGAACAATACAACAATGAACTTGAAAGTTTCTTATGGAATATTGGCTCTTCAACCTTATTCACTGTGAAAGAAAGAATAGGCAAAGCTGTTAACAATGAAAGAATGAACTAAATTAAGTTGGATTTGTTCTCCTGCCAAAGAGTGGGGAAGAAAAGAAAAAATGCTTCACGTGCTTATAAAATAACAGCACGGGACATAAAATGTTCCCTCAATATTGTATTTCCTTACATCTGAAGTTGAGGAAAAGAAGAGAAAAACAAGAAAGATAAGAAATGCACATGAGACATAAGGGAGAGAAATACAGAATTCAACAGGCTGCAGAGAATGGTGGCGCTGGTGGGATGGTTTGCGAGAAGGGGAAAAAAGTTTAATTCTAATTATGGAATTTCAGAAGTTTTTGATTTTTTACTTAACTACCTATTTTAAGCCCCATTTATGACTAACATCTATATAAGTGTTTTACAAATGATAAAGTACTATACAAATGTATAGCTTTCATATGATTAGCAAACATCAAGTCTTCCCTGAATTTTACAATTCTCATAGAAAACTGTGTTAGCCTACTGTTTTTGAGAGTTTTCCCATCTTCTCCCAAAAGTAGTTCCTTTAACTCTCCACTCATGCTCATGTTATATTCACTCATACGAAAAGCCTGACTTGTAATTATGGATAATGATGCGACCTCTCAGATGCCTACTCTAGCTCTTCAATCTTCAGGCAAAGACAAAATGTTTGCTCAAACCCCTTTTATTCATGAACATATAGGAACATATCAGTGGCACTCACCAAACTCCATGTGCTTCACATGATGACCATTAAAACTGAAAGATCGGTAGAAACCCCAAATCCTGAAACTTCAAAACTGAACTATAACACATCTCTGCTTTAATGTCTATTACATTTCTAAAAGTCAAAGAAAAAAACTAATTTCAACATTAATTATAACTCATATACTAGTAGCATTTATTGCTCTGGGAAGAAAAAAAAAAAACAAGTGATCTGTTAGGTTTCATTATGAGCACACAACACTCTCAGTTATTTGCTGATGAATTCTCCACATACTTTCTGAATTCCAAGGCCACTTCTCCATGCCTCTGAACTGTTTCCTTCTACTGCAGTAAATATCCAATGAGTAGTAATCAAAACACTTAATCTCTAGGCTTACTCCAGACAACATTAGCATTATGAAACAGAAAAACATTTTACAATGCACACCAATGTGAGGTATATTCCCTGTGTCTGAGAACTCCCTAACATGAGCCTTACAGAACCCGGCCTACTTCCTTCTCTCTGCTGGCCTCTGTACTGTTCCTTCTCTCATTTCTTTCAGGTCTTCCCTGGCCACCCTCACTTACCTTGTTTCATTTATTGCCACAGAATGTATCACCATCTGCATAAAAAATATTCAAGTGTGTATGTGCTTTTCTGTGTTCTCTTCTATAACCAATGCTCCCTACAGAATAGGCTTCATAAGGATAAGTGTCTTGGATTAAGATAAAGATATTAGTGGCTTGGACAGTTTCCAGCACATCGCATGCAGTCAAAATCACAGAAATTGGGCTAGGGGTACAGCCCAGTGGTAGAGCACTTGCCTGGCATGTGTAAGGCCCTGGGTTTGATCCCCAGCAGTGGGGGGAAAAAAATCACAAAATTTGCTAAGTAAATCTTGGAAGTATAAACACGATTCCCCTAGGTTATAGATGAAAAAAATGACTCCTTGCATCAGGAGGCAAAAAGGAACCTAAATAGAGTACAAGTTACAAAGTCCAAGCAACTGATGCCCTGTTGCATGGTGATTAAGAACATGGGCTTTACACATGGACACAGCCGGATTCCAGCCCACTTACTAAGAGTGGCATCATGGGCAAAGTAACTTTTCCATGCCTCAATTTAGCCATTACAAAACAGAGGTGATGCCAGCACCAATGATGTTGTTATTAAGGTGATTAAATGTGGTAATGTGTGTGAAATCCCACAGCACATAGCAACAAATAGATGTTTAAAACAGGGAAGCTAATACTGTTATTATTATCACTATCCTCATCTCAGGCTCCATAGTATATCTTCTAACATTTCCTAATTAATTTATGGTAAGACTGCCATCTACTTTCAAAGTTCATACAACAGAAAAAAGAAGATTCCAGAAATAAAACAGCTGCCAGAAACAAGAGCAGCAAAAGAAGGAAGGAAAATGAAAAACTGTAAAAACTAGATTCCCAAGGTACTGCATTATAGCACAATGGTGCCCATGGAGATGCTTAGCCACTGAGAAAAGGGTTACATTACCTTTGATATATTGTTTTAAGATGGCAAGGAAATATATTTCTAAAATTAGGGGCTCTGCCAGTGGTAGAGTGCTTGCTTACATCCCCGAGGTCCTCAATTCAATCCCCACCTCCGGGGAGGAGCTTAAAACCAGATAGATTTGCTTTGAAATGGTTTATCACAACTTTTGGTGTAAAAGATAAACTTCCATTCCCTTCAAAATTTACCTCCTATAAAAGAATAAAGTAAATGAGGCATGATTATATAAATGAAGTGGATGTTTCTGCTATAACTATCCAACACTGATTTCTCTAATCTCCCTACAGCTCTTACAGGATGCCTCTCCTCTCGTGCTCTGTAAGGTTCTATGACACGTGCAGACTTCAAGGAGGCAGTAAAGAATTCCACGTACTGCCAGACCGTCTCAGAGATGTTGCTCTGATCTTGTGAGCAAATCTGCATTTATCAATTCTATTTCCTTTAGTGACCGAATAACAAAATCCCTCTTAAGATTAGAAAGAAAATCAAATTTTAAAATCAAACCACATTTCAAATTTCTTAAAAGGTTTTTTTGTTTTGTTTTGTTTTTCACTTCCTTGTAAAAACATTGGTCATCATTGAACATACAGAGGCAACAAAATGCACCCAGGATACATGCATCAACAAGTCAACAAATCAAAATACATGGACAACACAAATTTTAAACGAACAGTACTACAGCAGCTCATGTTGCATTTAACCATCGTTCTAGTGCTAATAGAGAAATAACTAATATGAGAGACAAGGAGTTCCAATTTCAATCTGAAGCAAGATTCTCTGTGGCAGGTAACATGAAACAATGGTCTTATGGAGTCATTTTCTTATAGGGAACCGTTTTCAGAAATCACCGTGTAAAGCACAGTATTAGAGTAGAACAAAAAAAGTGGGGGGGGGCTTCATTTTTTTTTAAATGATTTACCTAAATGATTCAAATTTTTACTTTGACTCTAAAATTATCTTTCAATGTGAAGATTATATTCCATTTTTGGCAACTTAAATAATTCTCAAATTTTAAAATAAAATAACATTCCTTTAATAATTCTGTTATAATATAAATCCTGTTAATATGACTGGATTGTTTTCAAGAGAAAAGAAACCAGCAATCAAAATTCCTTTCTAAACGTATAGGCTGAGTTTTCTGATATGGGATTTAACTAATGGGAAGAAAAGCACCATGATAAAATATTTTTTTAAAAAAGAACTGCAATCAATATACAAATTAGAAACAAAAGCACTTAATCATTTAAAAAACAAAACCTAAATAAGTACTCTAACCCTATGAATCTAAAATTTAAAAAAAATTATTTTTGGTGTCCTTGTTGATATCATATGATATATTCTTAACAATTTGGTTTAAGATCTCAAATTGTACAATCTTAACTTGATCAAAGAGAATCATGTAATTTTTATGTAAGAATTTCATATATTTACTTTAATATCATATGGTATATTTTCCTTTTCCCCTCAAAAGTCTATGATTAACATATAGCACTAAAACCATTCTGAAGTGCATGAGAGAGAATTTACAACAGATTTTCTTATTTGAAAAATTCTCCTTTGAAAATAATAGCTCAAAATAATTACATGTGAATGAAATGTTAACATAAGATTACTGTAAATATAGCCATCCTACAAGTTTGTCTTTTTCAGCATCTATTTAGCAACATAATTTCAAGATCAAAATAGTAAATTTTAATTTTCCTCTCATCCATGATGTGTTTAATTATTCTGTTAAAATAAGAGTAATTTTTAGCATGTATAACAAACCACATGCTAAAGAACTTAAAGGATTTAGAACTTATGATTCATACATGGTTACATAGGTCAGATATACAAGACTGGAAATATGCGACTTTAACCAAGCATATGCTTTAAAAACCACAAAAGAAAAACAAAACACCAGAAATAGGAGAACTGATTTCACCTTATGCCACTTCTGACCATCAGACTACACAGTAAAATAAATTTTTTAACATAAAATATTTAGTTTCACTTCAAAAGAAATTACTCAAATAAAATTCACTAAAGAAGATATAATGAGATTAGGATTATGAGCCTGAAGTACTCAGACTCATTTCATTCAGATGAGAAGGGAATATTTTAGGGGAAAAAATCCTTTTCAAACAATGCAGCCTGTATCTCATTAACCTTCCAAACATCACTGTAGCGTCACCATTATACCATAAACCTTCTTGACAGTTTCTATTTTCTACTTCTCTAAACAAATTTTAGCTTCTTAATTTCAAAGTATCACATCGAATTGCTTGGTTCACCCCAATTCCATGAACCTTATTTTAAAATCCTGTAAAATAACATTTCTTTCCCCTCAGGAGTCAAAACCCACCATGCAACTATTCAAAATTGGTAAATAAAGGGTAAAAAATTTCAACTGGAAATAAGTACACCAATTGGTATACATGGTTTATGTAAACAGAAAGATCACAGAATTGCTCTTTCTGATTAACCCTTGACTCTTAAGACACTATGGTCAGGAAATTAAAATGAGTAACATATGCTTAAAATGTGCATCCATTCTGAATAGATGTGAGTTAAGAAAATGACTGAAATTATATGATTGTAAATGTTTACTGTGAAACAGTACAAAATCGATGTTGCCAAAACAGAGTAAAAAAATCTTTAACTTATATCAAACGTCTTAAGTAATTTGGAAAAAATCCTAAGGTTGAACTATCAAAGAACAACAATGACAATATGCTTTCATGCATGGATACATATTAAGTAACAAATAAGCAAACCCCAAGTCCATACAGTACATCAATGACTGAAACTTAAATAATACTTTGATATATAAAGAAAGAGAAGGAAAAGATAAAATGTTGATGGCCATTGATGAAACAGCATCTCAACAATTTACACAAAATGATACTAAATAGTTTTTTAAAAAGATGTCCTAAGGAGACCAAGCCACAATAAGTTAGTGTTTTCCATAATACATGCGGAATTATTTGATCCCGTTTCTATACACTGTTACTGTCTTAACTCCTAAATGTTGTGACAGCATATTCAATAACTGAGGTACATTAGTTTACATCTGTTACAGGTATTCTAAGAGGATGAATTATTCTTTTCCAGTTTTTCATCTTCTTCACCTCCTCCCAAGAAAAGCAAAGGAAACATTCCTAGAATGCATCCAATAGTCACCCCAACAGCTTTGCCCTAAGGAAACAGAAGAGAACATTTTCAAAGTTACTATGACCCTCAGAGGCATATCTTTGCTTAAGCATTTATGACAATAATTACCATGTACTATAAAATTCAATGGTGACTGCATTTCTGCTGATCCTAGTAACATAAATTTAAAAAATACACTATAGGCCAGTCAGGGTAGCACACATCTGTAAGTCCAGTACTTGGCAAGGCTGAGACAGGAGGATCACAAGTTTGAAGCCAGCCTCAGCAATTTAGCAAAGGCCCTCAGCAACTTAGCAAGGCCTTCAGCAATGTAGCAAGACCCTGTTTCAAAATTTAAAAAAAAAGGGGGGGGGGGCTGAAAATATAGCTCAGAGGTATGAAGTCCCTGGGTTCAATCTGTACTACCACAAAACAAATCAACCTACAAAAATATTCTAGAAAAGGTTAATTCAAAGTTCAAAGCAGAACCAGGGATGTGGCTTGGTGGTAGAGTGCTTGCTTAGTATGCATCATGCCCTGCATTCAATTCCCAGAAAATATACAGGGAAGGAAGGGACAGGACAGGACGGGATGGGACGGGAAGGGAGGAGAAGGGAAGGGAAGGGAAGGCAAAAGATAGTTTAAAGTAACCAGCACAAAAATTGTCATAAAATAATATCAAAGAAATATTCAAATAAAAAAATCACTAAAAATTGTACCTATATTAAGATGAGAAGGCAGTAAAAAAACACTATTTTTATTTGCTATGTCCTAAATATATCCCTTTTTCAATATTTATTCCCATGTATACCTAATTATATGCAGCTATAACCATTATGTAAAGACAGATTTGTGTTCTGACTCACTCTACACCCTACAGTGACACATTTTTTCAAAACTGTTGCATAAATTAAAGACTTCTAAATTCTACTGAATTGGTGGATATATAATCTCCTTAAAGCTTTCTTCTCCATGAAAAAATAAAAACCACTACTACCTTTTCACCATGTTATGTGATAGAATAATAAACCTTCTGTATATAATTCTTCCCAATGATTAACTTAAAATCAAATACTAATATTGTACATCTTCATAGAATATTGTCATGCTGCCTACCGTGACAAATCTGCATATACATATATCATTTTTACCAATATCAATATATGCATATATACATATAGAGAAAACAATTTTTCTGCAACCTCACCTACACTATGAAATTTAAAATTTTTTATTTCTATAATGATTTTTAAAAATTGCACTCCTATGATGACAATCAGGTTTAAACACTTTTCAATAAAGTTTTCTTAATGGAGAATCTACTATGTGTCAAACTCTATGTGGGTATTCCAGGAAAACAGACACTAATCTCATGCCGTCTATCTCCAGGAGCTTCCAGTTAGTTATGCAAAGAAACATTCTATTACACCTTATAGACGCTATGTTAGCTGCATAATCTATACTCTTGAAGAAAATATCTTCTCCTATACATGTCCATTTAGCTATGAGATCCAACAGTTTTTTTAATAAATTTTAATAGGAGACATTAATGCTTTGACAACAGCTTACATAACATTTTTCAACTCTGTTGTTTTGGGGTTTCTGTTGTTTTTGGCAGCAGTGGTGATGGTAGAAGTTTTATGTCCACTTCTTATATTAATAAAGATCTAATTTTCATTATGTCCAAAATTTTAAAGGTATCATTCCTCTGAAATTTTACCAAGCTGAAATATTCTTTATTCCAGATGCTAATTAAACTAATCCTAGATTGTTAATTTTATTCACCATTTGTATTAATTTACATATTCAGAGAAAGACTATATTCTGTTTTTTGGGGTTTTTTGTGGTATTGGGGATGGAATCCAGGGGCATTCTACCTCCAAGCTACACCTCCAGCCCTATTTTTTTTTATTCTTTATTTTGAAACAGGGTCTCACTGAGTTGCAAAAGGCCTCACTAAGTAGCTGAGGCTGGCTGTGAACCGCAATCCTGTCTCAGCCTCCCAAATGCTGGGATTACAAGCGTGTGCCACCACACCCATCTACATTCTTTTTTAAACTCCTGATTTCCCTGTATACACAAAACGACTGCTGCTAATGTGCTTCATTCTTCGTCCCACCCACCATCCTGTTAGAATGCCTTTCCCCTGTCCACAGCAGCCAAGGCCTCCTCCAGCTCCCTTGAGGTCCCTAGGCACTGAGTCCTGACCCAATGATCTCAATAGAGATCAAAGAACAGTCAGTAGAACAGGAAGGGAGGGAAAAAAGTGCTAACCCTCTTCTGACTCTCTCATCAAGAACCTGAAACATTTCTCAATTGTAAAACAGTTACTTATATATTAGACTTTATGACAGTCTTATCCCTACATCTGAGGCTTATCTGAGATGACATCTATCAGATGTCAGTATGTTCTGTCAGAAAATATTTTCTGATGCTTGAAATTCTAGTACTTGGAAGGCTGAAACAGAACGATCACAGGTTCCCAGACAGCCTCAGCTTCTTAGTGAGGCCATCCACAACTTAGTGAGACCTTGTTTCAAAATAAAGAATAAAAAATGGGACTAGGGGTGTAGCTCGGAGGTAGAATGTCCCTGAGCTTAATCCCCAGTACCGCAAAAAAAAAAAAAAAGAAGAAGAGGAGGAGGAGGAGGAGGAGGAGGAGGAGAATGTTTTTTGAGTTTCAGCCAACTAAATTACAAAGTAGGTTTTGAAGTGTAACCTATGTCAACTGGAACCTGCATGTGCGTTTGTGTCTATTTTATTACGAGTAACTTTCAGAGTTAGTTCATGTCATGAATAGATGCTGATCACTAACTTCAAATACTTCTGGCTGTAGGTAAACAAAATTCTATGCTACATATTAGATTGATCCTAAACTACACGCAGAGTCAACAGCTAAGGAACATAATCAGCTTCTCTATGCTGGTGAGGACTTCATCAAAGCAAACATATAAATACTAGATTAGGAATGGAAGTACTTGAGTCATAAAATAAATGAAATGCTTATAATATAGGAAGAACACAGAATGGTGTAAGAAGAGAACCCAGGGAAACTAACTTCTGATTCCAAATGTAATGCTAACATTTTAAACCAAACCATAAGAATGTTAGAATATCCTTTTCCCCCAATGACTCTGGGCTGATATCTGCTACCTAGATTCATTTAAATTTATCTACAAATTGCAGGATAGGGACAAGAAAGAGTCTAAAATTAACATTATATATATATATATATATATATATATATATATATATGCATGTATTTTTTTTTTTGCAGTACTATGGATGAAACCCAGGAGCATTCTACTTCTGTGCTACATCCCCAGCCCTGTTAAACTTTATATTTGAAAACATCTAGCTAAGTTGATGAAAGCCTAACTATGTTGCTGAGGCTGTCTTCCAACCTGAGATCCTCCTGTCTCAGCCATGCATGTGCTGGGATTACAGGTGTGTGCCATTGACCCTGGTAACATTCTGCCTCTTGAAAGGCTTATTAGCCCTTAAAAGGTAAAACATCTTCATTTTGTTTCTACATACTATTACATTTCAGTTGGAAGCTAATACTTCTCCAGTAGGTTAGTGACACTACTACTACTAACACACACACACACACACACACACACACACACACACACACAGAGAGAGAGAGAGAGAGAGAGAGAGAGAGAGAGAGAGAGAGAGAGAGAGAGAGAGAGAGTGTTTTGTGGTACTGGGGGTTGAATACAGGTATTTTATACCTCTGAGCTATGCCCACAGTCCCAGCCCTATTTTATATTTATTTTGAATCACTAAGTTGCTGAGGGCCTCACTAAATTGCTGAGGCTGGCCTAGAACCTGTGATTCTCTCCTGTCTTAGCCTCCTATGTACTGGGATTATGGGTGTGTGCTTCCAGCTTGGTTACTACTCATATTTTAAAGACACAGTTTTTTCTAGGTATCAGTGAAGGGTATCTAGGTATTAGTTCCAGGACACCCTGAAGTTTATAACAAAATCTGTGGATGCTCAAGTTCCTTATGAAAAATGACGCAGTATTTTCATATAACATATATATGTATACATATATATATCCTCCTATATATTTTAAATCATTTCTAAATTACTTATAGTTCCTAGTACAATGTAAATAGTATTGTTTGGGGACAATAAACATGATAAGGAGAAAAGTTCATGCATATACAATTATATATACACATAAAATTTTATCAATACATATATAATTTTTAAAGTATTTTTGATCCTTGGTTAATTGAATCCAAGGATGGGGAACCTGTGGATACAGAGGGCCTGATGTGTCTCACACACACACACACACACACACACACACACACACACACACACGTTCAGAAACCTTGCTTGATGTCTTAATAGCATTAAAACCATAAAACTTTCTTTGTAGACTTCCATAAAATCATGAGCTCTTATGTATTCTCTAGATTCTTTATCCTGTATAGTCCCTCTGGACCAAAAGTACTCAGATTTTACAGTGTTAACAGAAGCACCCTCAGGGCTTGTTAAAGCACATTTCTTCCTCTCTAACTCTGTAATAGTCAGAGTTTAAGGTGGATGCAGGATCCTCTTCCCAGTATTCATGCATAATCTCCTCCAGTAAAGCATAGGCAGGATGCTCTAACCTGCTTCTAGCCAGGAGGAAAGGTGATGGATGTTACCCCTAGGAATACATTAGGCTATAATACACCTTTTACAAGCAGACTCATGTCTCTGCTTCTCTGCTTGCTCTGGAGAAGCAAACTTTCAGGTTATGAGAGGGCCTATGAAGACACACACGGGAAGAAACTTAAGTGGCTCTAGATGGTGAGAGAGCATGCTAGGAGATGGGGGTGGCCTCTGGTCAACAGACATTCAAGATTTGAATTTCCACAAGGAAATTAGTTTAACCAAAGACATGTGTGAGCTTAGAAGTTGATTCGTCACCGGTTGACCCTCCAGACAACAACCACGTCCCGGCTGCGGACTGACTGCAGCCTTCCAGAGGACCCAAGGAAGCTCTGCCTCGTCGCCGAGTCCAAGAAAGTGAGAGGCAGCAAGTGTGGGTGGCTACAGCTGCTAAGTCGATGGCGATGCTCTACACTGCTATAGACAGGTCTAAGATTGGGTCTGAGCGTTTTCATTTCTAACAAGTTTCCACATGACGTTCATCTGGTTGCTCCTGGCACCATACTTTGGGAACCATTTCCCTATACAAAATCTCACTATCTCCCATGGCTTTAACACTCATTTACCTTTGGAGTTACTTCCTACTTAATACCACAACCTGACACTCTTGTACCACCACCAATTTCTTTTACCATATTCAACCTTTTGAAAAACCTCCATATTTTTGAACTTCTAATATACTAAAAATTTTTATTAGATTTTTTTTGTCTATCTCCTCCCCTGCTGCAATACATGAAAAAAAAATCTTGTTTTGTTACCTGAGGTACTAAGAACTCCTAGATCTGTACCTCGCACACTGTAGGTAAATAATAAGTATTTATTTATTGAATGAATGATGATATCCATCATCTGTCATCCAGACCTCTTTAATTCTTGACCTTTTAATCCAAATGCCTAATAAGAACCACCATTTGACTGCCCTGCTAGCATTCCAAACTGAATGTGTCTATAACAGAACCTGTCATCTTTCCTGACTTTTCCTCCTTTTCTTGACTTAATGGCAGCATTATGATCCCTCCGGTTTCCTTTCTATGTCAAGTCTTTGCTGGTTCACCCCAACCTGTGCACGAGGTCCAGGCTCCCGAGCAGAGCACAGGCAACGCCTTTCCTGCCGGATCCATGCTGATCTCTTCAATGCTGTTTTCTACTACTACTCTACCCATTACATAGTATTTCATAAATACTTAATTTCTTTGAAGTTCCCCTTTTTAAATCATGTCCTCTACTTGCTAGTCAGTACACTTGAAAATCTCTTACTCATCTAGTAAATGTCTCATCAATAATTCAAATACCTGCTTAGATTCAATAATCGCCAAGACATTTTCCCACCAAAAAAATTCTTTCCCTAAAGTGTTAATTCCCTTATTTGAAGTACTGCTATATTTTGTGCATAATTATATTACTGCACATATACATTAAATAATAATTTGTCTACATGTCTTCTCCCACCTTAAACTAGTTCCACAAAGATAACTATGGTTTATTATTCATTTTATGTCCTTCAATCTCTAGCAAGTAACATTACTAAACAGTATAAAAATTGTGTGTGATGGATACCAGGGGTTGAACAGAGGGGCACTCCACCTCTGAGCTACACCCGAGACTTTTTTATTCTTTGTTTTGAAATAGGATCTTGCTAGGTTGATGAGAGTCCCACTACATTACTGAGGCTGTCCACATTACTGAGGCTGCCCACACAAATCTGCAATTCTCCTGTCTCAGCCTCTCAAGTACTGTAATTACAGGTGTGCACTAACACGCCCAGCTATGTATACTTAAAAAAAATAAGGAGTCAATAACAAATTGTTGTTTTTCTGAAAACTACCAAGGTGTGGATGATTTAACAACTCCACTTAAATCAATTTTAGTTTGAACTCTCAAGGGTCTGAACCAACCATATAGTGTCATGCTTTGACTCATCAAATTAATTATCATAAGCTATACAAATTACTTACCAAATGTGTACTAACACGTGTTTGCCACATGTCAACTTGCTTTGGTGTGAGATCGGGAATTGACAGGCCTAACCTGGAAGCCAAAGCTTCAACATAGCCTGCAAGTCTTTAAACAAAAAGAGAAGAGAAGAGAAAATGGGTTTTTAGAGAGACATGCAAATATTCTCACATAGTACAAAACTAAACACTACAAAAAGAAGCAAGATAATTGTTTTATGATAGAATCTAAAACTAAATGGCTTTAAAATATATTAGATCATTTGAATTTATTAAATATATCAGTTTTAACCTTTAAGTTTAAAACTGAACATTGAGACATTTACATGGTGATAGTGCGATAGATTTGTCAGGAATTCAAAACTATAAATTCTGATCATGGTCCTAAAACAAAGGAACTTTCTTTTTTTCTTTTTCTTTTTTTGTGGGTCTGGGGATGGAACCCGGGGACATTTGGTCTCTGAGCTATACCCCCTGCCCTATTTCTTATTCTTTATTTTGAAACAGGGGCTCACTAAGTTGCAGAGGGCCTCACTAAGTAGCTGAACCGCAATCCTCCAGTCTCAGCCTTCCAAATGCTGGGTTTACAAGCATGCACCACCACACCCGGCAGGAACTTTATTTTTACCAGTAGCTCTGGCCCTAATCTGTAGTGAAGAAATCTAAGAGAGTTCTATCATTCATAAAACTGTATCTGCTTAGATTAGAGAGCGACTAAGCCCAAGTCCGAATCTCAACATGTAAACTCAAATTAGCCAAGTAGGAAAGACATGAAGATCAAAGAGAGCAAGAGAAAGACATTTATCATAAACATTAATGCCGATTCCTCTGCCTTCCCCAAGAGAGAAAGAGAAAGAGGGCTTTTTCCAAGTAGACCTCCTCAGTTTGTTTTATCACTCTTGCCACAGGAAATAAAGAGAAAAATGGACAAATTTATGCTTAGGGGGCTGAGGGTATGACTCAGTGGCAACGCATACACACAAGGTGTGTGTGTGTGTGTGTGTGTGTGTGTGTGTGTGTGTGTGTGTGTGCATGTTTTCACCACTATGCCTTTCAAAGTTCCATTCTCTAGGTAATATGCCCAATCATTTTTCTCAAACTTGGGCCACATGTCTTATCTCTAGCCTTTGTGGGTGTGGTCTGGGATGGAGGTTCTTGTTTCTGATCCTGTTTTTCCCCCTTGGAGATGTCTATAAAATAAATCTTTGATAAATGAAAAATTCATTTTGCTTTCAATTATGGTGGTTTTAGAATACATTTTTTTCATATACAATAATTTCAGGGCTTCATCTTCAGAAAATTTAGTTCTGTATAACTTGGGTATAATATAATCACTTATATATAATGCACCCCAAGTGTTTAATACTACCGACTTAGGAACATTTCAAGTTAAAAGTTTAGTTCTAGAATGCGAAGAAAACTAAGTGCTCCTTTTTTCATGCTTCTCAAAGGAGAATGAAAGCCGGGCATGGTGGCGCACGCTTGTAATCCCAGCATTCGGAAGGCTGAGACCCGAGGATCATGGTTCGCGGACAGCCTCAGCTACTTAGTGAGGCCCTCTGCAACTCAGTGAGACCTGGTTTCAAAATAAAGAATAAAAAATAGGGCAGGGGGCATAGCTTGGAGGTCAAATGGCCCTGGGTTCCATCCTCAGACCCGCAAAAACAAAACAAAGGAGAATGAAAAAATGAAAGAATATATGTATAGAAGTGAATAAATGAATGGACCTACCCAAGTCCAGCTAAATCTGACACAAGATTTCCCAAAGCAGCAGCTAAAAATTGGAAAAACAGACAGGTAAACTATTACATAAAAGAAAAATCATGATACAGCACTATGCAATCCATAGAGAACTAGTCTAGAAGAATTACCACATTTTAAAAACTATGACAACTACATAAAAGTAACTCATTGGATAGCTCTAAATCTCAAAAGAGTTCACAGAGCACAATCTGAAATTATAATATTCTAGCTCCATTAAGTAACAAAACTTTTTAAATAAAAGTTTCCATTTGGGCTTCAACACTAAAACATACAATATTCTATGGTCCTATCACTCATATAATATCTGTTTCAGAAAACTTAGGACACTTGGAAGCTAAAGATGAAAGCCACAAATACAGCTCTAAATTCGAGGGTCAAGAAAAAGAAGTGTTTCTTTTGCCAACTCGTTGGCCTCCTGCTTTTTACAAGAATACAAAAGCATCTTCAAATTTTACCATCATGAAAAATAAAGTGGCAAAAAGAAACAAAGGAGATGAATTTCAACCTCATATTTTGGTTTCTAATTTTTCTACTTAACTAGAAAACACATATTTTAATAGAGACAAAAGGCAAAAAGTTTGAGGGTAGCATTGAATCAACAGAAAAACTTGTCTTAACATAAACAGTATAATACTGTTACCCATTAACTAACATATAGTACCTAAAATTTCTAAGGGAAAAATATGCTATACCTACAAAACTAGATTAGGATTAAGAAGATAAACTAATAAAAATTTCAATGAGTAAATTCATTTCAAATAAATTACTGTCTTTTAAACCTAATCTATTAAAGTGTTCTATAAATATGTAAGCAATGGAATAATAACATTTACATGATTAATACCTGCCATTGTTGAAATTCCAAAAATAATTCCAATAGACATTTCAATATGGGTTCCCTGAAAATAATTAGGAAAAAAATCATTAAAATTGAAGTTAAAGTGACTATAAAGAAATAGCAAAGCATTCATAAAAACAAGTAAATTAGTTAAATCAACATAGTGTGGCAAAACTGTGTACAGACAATATGGAGAAATCTGCACTATAATGAAATAATTCACTTAAATATTAAATACACACATTCATACAGAAATACATCAATAACATTTTATTCATTAAAATTAGGCCTTTATAAAAATAAAAATGGCAACACATATAGAAATACAATTCATCATTAAGGATCTAGAATTTGTTTCTCTGTCACAGAGAAAGACGATTTAAAGCTCTCTGAACACAAAGACAACAAATTCACATAATTTCAATTCCGAGTGATCCAACTAGACTTGATACTTACTCTACTGAAAGATTAAAACAACAAACTAAACCAGTTTCTAGAGAAACTGAGATTTGTAAAGTTATCCCTATAGCCCTTACTTCTTTAACCACTAGGTAGTGAACCTACAATTCATTTATACACAGTAACTACATTTAGTATAACAAATCTGCATAAACCCAGGTCCTACTGCATTTCCACTGAGAATTTCAGGCTTGCTTTCTCAGTGATACATTTGAATCACTGGTTCCTCTGAAAAAATGCAGAGCTCACATTTTTACTTCCACTTTAAAGAGGAAGTACTGAAGAAGATTAAACTATTCTGAGGGTATATTATACAGAATAAAGAAAGCATCCTAGGATCTGTTCCAATCTTTTAGCAAAGATACCCTAGGTGAACTTAATTTTCAAGAATTCTCTTGAATATTCACATTTGAAATTTTGTTTAAAAAAAAAGTTCATATCTCGTTGGGCGTGGTGGTGCACGCTTGTAATCCCCGTGCTTGGGAGGTGGAGACAGGAGGATCATGCAGGTTCGAAGCCAGCCCTGCTGGCTTAAGAGACCCTGTTTCCAAATAAAATATAAAAAATAGGTCTGGGAGTGTAGCCTGGAGGGAGAAGGGTTACATCTCCAGTACTACCAAAAACAAAATAAATAAAAAAGTTCAAATCTCAAAGATGTTGAGGAAAAAAAAGAATACCCTATTAACACAAAATTATATTACCTATCAATTATTTATAAAACTGAAAAGAAGCTGAGTTAACACTCCTTTAACACATAATTCTTGTTGAATATGGGCCACACAGTCGGATGAACAAAAGTGTCCCAGGCAGTTAAAACTGCAAGCCTTCTAAAGCACCCAAAGAATCAAATTTCTAAAGTATGAAATTTAAAAAAAAGAAAGAAAAGAAAAGGAAAAAAAAAAAACAGGCACAGAGAAGGAAAAGAATAAAGATGCATATCTTTATATATGAATGCAAGGGAACTTGAGCACGGCTATAGAAGGGCTCTCACAGCTACCCTGTATAATAAATATACACAGCACCTTTAACAGCAACGAATAATTGGCAATGACCACAGAAAGAACCTTTATGTAACACATGTATTTAAAAAGTATTTATGTATCTAAATAAAGACACTAGAAGGTCCTTTTAATGGCATGAAAAGACAAACTTATTCAAAGATGGTTTGAGGGCAATCCAGCTCTTCTTTACTTTGTCCCATAGTTACATCAAATTTTGTGCTAATACATGAAGTAGAAATTACAAATAAATATAGTTCTAGTTTTTTTTAAAGTTATGCCTGGTTTGCTATCTTAATAAAATGAATCTATTCTAAAATCCTGAAAAAATTTATTGTGATTAAACTTTTAAAAATGTAATCCCAGAACACCACTAAAATATGTTATAAAAAGGATCAAATAATATAAAAGTTAAAAATAAAAAACCCAAGGCTTAATACTAATAGCAGCCAAAAATAAAGGTCTAATCTATTATAAGCAGTTATATAAAAATTTGCTTTTATGACTCCAACTAGGGTAGCAGCCAGGAATGTTTATCTAACAAAAAGAAAAACATAAAATGTCTGTGATATTTGACAAGAAATGGCATGAGAGGACAGAATAAAACAGCTCCTTACTATATCAAAACAGCACAGCTATTCCACAGTGCAAGGAGGGAGTCATTGTTTAAAAGATGAGTAAAAAGGTAAGAAATAGCCTTATGGTAGTAATAGTGACTTATCTTTTCAATCTGTCTCAGCAGAAAATATATATTACTTATTTACTTTAGTCTCAGAAGTTTATTACAAAGCCTCACTAGAAAATTTCACTGTCTTTAAATTATTTGTACAAAATTATGACTAGATAGTATTTTGTCACACCTATCACTCTTATCTGACATTAAAGTCAGCAGTTTAAGATATTTACTTCTTTAAAAACTGATATGTCCCTGAAGTTGGATTTCAACATAAAAAGAATAAAGAGTTATTACTAATTCAGTCAACCATCTCAGGTCTGCAAAAAGAGTCCACTCACACTCATAATGAGGAACAAGGCTGAGGAACATATACTAATGAACAATCCTAAGAGAATTTGGCTTTTGATTACATTTTGTTTAGTTTGGTTTGGTTTCAGTTAGTAGCTGTATTAAAATAGCTATGTATTAATTTAAATGTTTATGTAAAAGGATAAGACCACAATGTACAGGTCTCATAGAGGATTTAAGAAGCTACCACAGCTTCCCTACTCTGATCTCGCTCCAAAATATCCCCACACTCCTCTTTATGGAAAATATATCATCTCCACAATTCTCAGTAGCTAAGGATACTGTTTCGGTATTTGATTATTTAAGGTCCACCCTGTTAAGGTGAAAAATACAACTGTCATTAAGATGGAATTATGAGTACTAGCTGTCAATAAGAAGAATTTAAAATGTTGAGTGAGCCAGGCGTGATGGTACACAGTAATCCCAGTATTTGGTATGCTGAGACAAGAGGATTCCAAGTTTGAGGCCAGACTCAGCAACTTAGAAAAACTCTGTTTAAAATAAAACAGAGAGTTTTATTTGCGGTGTAGTCTAGCATATATCCACATTGATGGGAGTTCAGCTAACCAGAACATCCTGCCATTTCCCTGGTTGAGGAAACTTCCAGGGCCCGCACAGAGGGATGGTGTCGTGCTGCGGGAACAGCCACAGAAGACCACCAGGGATGTCACAGCCTGAGATGTAAGCATTGCCATTTCTTAAATAAAGAAAAATTAAATGTTGAGTGAAATCTTGTGAAACTGAAATAAATATTTACTTCAGAGACACTTTAGTCAATATAACTCATAAACAACAAAAAAAAATTTTTTTTGCAGTACTGGGAGTGGAACCCAGGGGCATTCTACCTCTGAGCTACACCCTTAAAACTATTTTTTTATTCTTTATTTTGAAACAAGGTCTCACTGAGTTGCAAAGGGCCTCACTAAGTAGCTGAGGATGTCCATAAACTGTGATTCTCCTGTCTCAGCCTCCCAAATGCTGAGATTACAAGTGTGCGCCACCACGCCCAGCAACACACATAAAGTCTTATGATGGCTTATAAATTCATCCTACTGGAGGTTTGATCACAATTATATTTGATTTACATTAACCATTTAAATAATCTCAGTCAGATCTTAATAGTTTTTAAAAAGGCAATGTGGTTCTAAATAGTTGAATAAGTTTCTCATATTCACAAATAAACAAACTGACCCATTTTATTCTTATATGCACATAAGAAAACATTGTGGAATTACATGTTAGGGTCCCGCACTGAATGTGCCAACCTTTAGAGGTCTGGTCTTGCCAGCTTACTCCCCTCAAGAGCCCTGTGATGGTGCTTACACCTCAGGCTGTGACATCCCTGGTGTCTCCTGTGACTGTTCCCGCAGCAGGACACCATCCCTCTGTGCGGGCCCTGGAAGTTTCCTCAACCAGGGAAATGGCAGGATGTTCTGGTTAGCTGAACTCCATTAATGTGGACATATGCTAGACTACACTGCAAATAAAAATATTCCTGAATGAACCAATTTTAGGTATTATTTTAGCAACTTTTATAACCTATATAAATTACTCTTCTAATATTTATTTTGGAACTAGACCTTCTATTTATATTCTTTTGTAGTACAGATTATTTCTGAAACATCAAAAAAGAAGCCCTTTATCTCTCATGTATTTTCCTCACAATAAACAATCCTAAGATCATTTCATCTTTTTTCCCCAGTATTCTCTTTAGAGTATAGCTATAGTATAAATAATAGCTAAAACATTTTTTTTAGAGTCAGTGAAGCTGACAACAAACTCTGAGCTCTAACTCACACACAAAATCACTTTGATTTTCTCAAATGAGTTTAAGTTAAAAACCCCATGGGATATTTCTTTCTCCTCCCAGGATATAAGTAATAGACCTTCTATCCATTTACTGCTAAGATCTGAGAAAGATGATCTTCTATAACATTCTAAAACTACGCATCCAAAGTTATTAACTAAAAAAAAAGTTGTTAACTGCCTTCTTAACTGAACTATGATCACCCATTATATCTGGACAAATAAAAGTGGACAGAGCACTGGGCAGATTTAGAAAACTCGCATTTTAATTGTGACTCTTTTTCTGTTTTGAAATACTGGCATTCATTAGAAAGGTGCATCAGACATCTTGAGATTATAAAACACTTTTAAGGCACATCCTTAATTAAAATGAAAATCGACCACAGGGCCTCGTGCATGCTAGACAAGCACTCTTACCACTGGGCTTTCTCCTCAGCCCAAGGAGAACCTTTTTCAACAATACAGTGCAACAAAAGCAAAAGGGTGATATATTCAATGTTCTAAATTAACCTTAAGAGATCTTGGGTTAAATAGCCAACTAAAAGCTAGACGATGTATCAACCTGTTAAAACATTTTAGAAAGAGAAAATTCAACAAGGAACTAATCAAATAACTTACACGTGTGATGAAAGCTACTGATGCAATTAAAGAACATTAGAATAATTTACATTTTTCTTTAATAATGTTAAAACTAGATCAAATAAAAACCCTAAATGTTTTTCTAAATGCTTTGCCAAAATTCTTAATGATTAATATATGATGCCTTAAAATTACTTAATGAAAGAGTAAAAAAGCCTGTTCATTATAAAACCTTATAGCTATAATATGCAAATTATTAGAAAAATGTAGATCATAATAATTTCTTAACTCAAAATAGAAGTGTTGAGAGAAGAACTTACTGCAAAAATCATAATTGCATTATCCAAAAAGCCAAACCCTACGAAAGGTATCGCATTGTGGATGAATACTGAAAAACATCAAAAACAGAAAAATATACTTTAAGATTTCTATAACTTTAAAATAACAAAAACAGATCATATGGTTAAAGTTTCCTAAATAGACTTGAAAATCTTTAGAATTTGTTTTTTGTTGCTTGTAGCCAACTGATCCTGCTAATGCTATAAGTTTAACTACTTAATAAGTTTAACTCATAGAAAAACCAAGACAAAAATACATAACATGTAAAAATAGTTGTTAGGCTTCTGTGCTTTCTTATTAGCAATACACACACAGGGACACACACAAATATACATATAGTTAATGACAGAACAAATCAGTAAACGTAAGTACTACATTCTACCTAAGAATTGCTACTGACATCAATGTACTTCTTTCTTATGCCCTAGATGCTGTTATCATAAAACTGATTGTACTAGAAATATGAAAAATGTCCAGACTCAAGAGGTTATTTGATTATTTTTCCTCATACATTTAATTAATTAATTTATTTATTGTGGTACTGGGGATAGAACCCAGGGGCATTCTACCTCCGAGCTACACCCCCAGCCCTATTTTTTATTCTTTATTTTGAAACAGAGTCTCACGGAGTTGCCTAGGGCCTCACTAAGTAGGGCCTCACTAGGGCCTCCAACCACGATCCTCCTGTCTTAGCCTCCCAAATGCTGGGTTACAAGCATGAGCCACCATGCCCAGCTACAAGTCAGTGTTTTAAAAGAAATGCAAGGTAAAGGTGACCTCATCTTCATTAGACACCCGTATGTAGTCTTTCCTCTCTTATAATTTACTAGGGTCTCTAAGTCCTGCTGCAAACTATAAAGAATCAATATTTATTTTAAATTAAAAGGAACTTGGCCCTTTCCTACCAAAGGCACACTTTATCTCATATATCTATTACATAATCTGAATCATCTGAGATATTAAAAGTACAACTAGTAAAAACAAATACTTATTTTAAAAATAAAGTTGTCCTCATTTTTTCGTATTTGCATCTTCAGCACATTGTACAATGCTGAGAACATTACAGATACAAATAAATATTAATGGGCTAAGTTCAGGAGCACTAATCTGGAAGAGAAGGCGATATTGAGAGAACTGAAGGCAGACTATGGAGCAGATTAAAAGCCGAGAACAGGTAAAAGGCTTCATTCTAATTAACCTACAATGTTGCCAAGGGTCATTCAGCTGAGGATTTATTTTGGTAAACACGGAAACTCTTGTTTTGTACTATGTCCAAAAAATAGTCCCTTAAGCCAATTGGTCATATGTGTTAAGAGATTTTATGACCTTTTCTTTTAATGCAGTTAAGTCCATGGAAAGTACAATTAAAATATAATCCAGAAGGTATGAAAGCCTGATATTACTAGAGTGAGTTCTGCACCAATCAGGGAAGGCTGATACGCAGTATAAACAGCACTTCTAACCACAACCACTACCAAAGACTAAGAGAAAGGGGAGACAGTAAATACAGTGTAAGAATAAAAATACTGTTACGTGTAATATTATAATTATAACATGGCATACAGTAGTATGTAGTAAGTATATATCATTTCAGATTTCTTGTTATTAAGTAAAAATGCCCAAGATCAAGAGCAAGATATTTAATTATGAAGAATAACATTTTAGTTATTAAGATGATAAAATCAAATAGCACACTAATGAAATGGGATTCTTCCGATTCTATCCTTAGTTCTTTAACTTTCTGCCTAAGGCCAGTTGCTTATCTACTGAACGTTCAAAATCATATAAGTAGGCAGCTCCTAAGGCATACACAAAATCCTAATCTCCAAAAACATAATACAATTTTAGTAGGCCAAAAAGTATAATAAAATTTTTTAAATTCACTGAATGAAACATGTAAAGAAAAAGCTCCTTATGTATATCAGCAATATAAATATGGCAAACTAGTGGCAAATTCAGTTGGGATTATTCAGTATTTTGGTATTAAGGTAGCAGCATCTCTAAAACTGTCCAGTTACATATATCTTTAAATTAGGTGCTAAGGGCATTAAATTAAGATTATACTAACTGCTATCTAGTAAAAACTTGGTCATTAAAACCAAGACACATTGCTGTAATAATCACTTTGAACTATAAGATACACTATGTTTTTATGTTTACACCTAAATAAATGTCAAAGGAAAATAAAACATTTTTCAAAAATGACAACTATGTACTGTGCAATGCATTGGGAACTTTAGGTACAAAGATAAGCAAAGACTTGGCTCCCACCCTTCATAGGTTTTAGGCAAGTAACATCCACATAAACAGGCAATTTCAATATGACCTACAAAAAATTATAGTATTATGTGGTAACCTCAATCACAGATGGAATGAATCTATGCTGGAAGAACCAGGAGAGAGTCTTCTTCCTGGGTGGGAAGAGAAGTCTTAAAAGAATTCTTAAATTGTTTTGATATTTGGAAAAAGTTAATTTCTAGTATTAATTATATTCTACCTGTGAGAAAAACTGACTATTAAGTACTTTTTTCTAATAATACAAAATTTCTCTCAAGTATATAATGATCTTATTCTAATTTGTGATTTCTTCGATTTTCTTCTAGGAAACACTATTCTATAACTCAGAAGTTATTAGCCAATCACATTTAATATTAAGCTTTCATTTACAACCTACCTGAATTCACTACTTGTTAAGTAATTCTCTTTGTCCACTGTCTTTATAAAAGACCCTAAACTTTTAGTTTTAGGTTACTTCCATGTTAGCTCTGCAATATTCATTCCCGTCAAAACAGAGAAAGAATGAGCAGGAGCAGACAGTTCTTCCTCGAAGCTTTACATGAACTTTACTTTTTCACTATTAAAAACTTAAGCTAACCTTAAGTATTTTCATCATCAGAGAAGTTTTTATCTACCCTTGAGCCTACAAATGCTGGGTAAGCAGTTACCTGATTGAAATGCAAAGACATCCTTTTCTTGAGAAGTTAAATACATATTTTCTCCTGGGAATTAAGGTAACTTCTAACATAAATACAATTCTCTTTCTAATGGTAATAATAGTTTAACAACGTGAGATACTTAATATTAGATGTTCTATAGTGTCGTGATTTTCTCAAGTTTATAAAGTACTTCTGCATATTAAATAGGATAATTTAATTTACTCTCTCTGGAAAGATTTAATTTCCTGACTGTAGTATCAGTGAATGTTAGGTACAATTGTTTCAAGCCCAAAAGACAGGTGCACATATATTTAGCAATCATAGAGCCATTACCATATCTCAGCTGTCCTGGGGTGGGTGGTTGAGCTTCCAGTTTTTCTAAAGGGGAAAAAAGGGTGTTGGGCAAGAATTAGTTACTATAGCATGATTTTTTTTATTACAAAGAAAATAACCAGCAGACATACAAAATGGGAAAAGATCAGAGTTTATTCATATATTCTATTTAGGTTAATGGACCAAAGTTATCCACTTAAAAGCATATTAATTGCTATGGATTAAATTACAAGATTAGCAAACAAAACTGAACTTTAGTTACAAGCTTACTGTGGACTCTGTAACTCTGGGTAAATCAAGTGGTTTTTCTTAAGTTCTTGAAACTATATAATGGGCCTGTTTACATTAATAAGAGCAGAAAAACACTTAAGCTTATAGCTACTTGTCTTTAAGATGACAACTCCAGATGGCTTACGAATTGATAACAAAAAAAAATACATCTGAGTACACTCAGTGTATACTCAGATGTCATTTAAGTATAGAAAAATAATATTGTTTTTAAAACAACGGAATTATAATGATGATTTTATTGGATTGTGTAATACTCATTAAGTAACTCTCTTTGGTAACATACTGAATATTTTTATTTTTGAAATCTCTACTACTAGATTATATAGACAGTATTCTATATACAACCCACAAGTATGTTATTCAAAGTCAAAAGTAGTAATATTTTATAATATATTTCATAATACAGCTTTCCCAAGTTTAAACCAAGTATCTTTAAAAGCCACCATAGTGTATACAAATTAACAATTTTAATTAGCAAAGTACCTAATCTTAGAACCATCTCATCCTGTGTAAGTTTAAAAGGCAGAGCATTCTACCTTCTCTGTCCTCACCCAATCCAAAAGAACTAATGTTCCCGTGTAGAGAAGAACCTACACACTGGTCACTGGCTCCAAACAGTCAGTACAACCAGACTGTCCAAGGAAACACAGCACACGCTGAGTACACATTTTATAAAATATTTATAACATGGCAAGATAAGAAATAAAGAAAACAGAGTAAGAATAAAATTAATCTCCATTAATGATCTATATAAAAAGGAAATGTGGTCCCTATGTGTGGCTGATGTTTGTATAGTTTGTTTATGTGACTGTGATAATGGATTTGCAATAAGAAATACATTAAAATCTAGAGTTTAGCCAGATGTGGTGGTATACACTTGTAATCCTCGCGCTTGGGAGGCTGAAACAGGAGGATTGCACAGTTCGAAGCCAGCCTCAGCTACTTAGTGAGGTTCTCGGCAACTTAGTGAGACCCTGTTTCCAAATAAAGTATAAAAATAGGTCTGGGAGTACAGCCTGGAGGTAGAAAAACCCTTGGGCTCAATCCCAGCACCAATAAATAAATAAATAAACAAACAAACAAACCAAAATTTAGAGTTTAATCAATTATTCAGAAAGTTCTACAAACACAAGTTTACATTTTATTCTTTTTTAGAAGACTTAAGAAATGAAGATGTTATTTTTATAAAATTTTACATTTAAGCCGGGCGTGGTGGCGCACCCTTGTAATCCCTGCACTTGGGAGGCGAAGAGAGGAGGATTGCACAGGTTCGAAGCCAGCTGCGCTGGCTTAAAAGACCCTGTTTCCAAATAAAAAGTATAAAAAAAAAAAAATAGGTCTGGGAATGTAGCCGGGAAATAGAAGGGCTTCCATGAACCCCAGTACCAGCAAAAAAAAAAAAAAAAAGTTACAATTAGCTAAAATGTAATCTCCATTTTTTCATAAGCACCATTCTCTCAAAGTGTACTTCAACAGCATGCAAACCTTTTTCCGAATACTGCTACACTCCCAAGAACTCTCTGGTGAGGTGGACATGCAAATGTGGCTACAGACCAGAACTACTGTGAGTCGCATTATTCTCATCATCACCTGAGAAAGCAACTGGGTAAATTCATGGTGGGAACAAGGGTTTCTCCGCCCCTCTCCTGTGTTTTCTTTGTTGATTAGCCATCTACTAGTCTAGACCTGTTACCTTTGGATCAAGCTGTGTTTGTACAAAGATACACAGCACAATGTTAAACACCCTTAGAGAAGTCATCTCCAACTGAGAGATTCCCAGGTTTTGCTGTAGACTAAAGGTTTCTGTACCCTGGGCATGTTCTAAGAATTATTTTAAAATAAATTCCCAATCAACTGTTTGCTTATTATTATATGTATGTATTCCTTTCTTGGTGCACTGTAGTCATACATCTTAATGTAGGACAAGATGGTAGAGGCATCCATGCACACATCCCTCATTTAGCCCTTCCGCATCCCTACCCCTCCCTCCTCATGTTCGGCTTAGTGACTGACTGTGATATGTTTGTGAATGTACATCATGTGCATTTGTATTCTAAAGTAGCATCTGGTGGTAGAAGAAATTGGCTATCCATAGGTTCTAATAAACTGAGCTCCAGCCAATCAAGATTTTCATTCTCCTGTACTAGAGGTTATCTAAAAATAATTTTTTTGGTAAGACTAAGGAGAAGCTTTGCCAAGGATGTATACTTGGGACAGTAATCCTAGAAATGATTCTATACTACTGCAGTGACCAAATGACCTCTAACTACTTAAGAAAAAATTTCCATTTTGAAATTCCTATCTTCTTTAATCCTAGGAAATTTTTTACTAGTTTTTATCAGAATATATTTTAGAAAACTTTAAAACTGAAGTTTATCTTAATTAAAATATTTTTATCGCCGGGCGTGGTGGCACACGTTTGTAATCCCCGCGCTTGGGAGACGGAGACAGGAGGATCGTGTAGGTTCGAAGCCAGCCTCACTGGCTTAAGAGACCCTGTTTCCAAACAAAAATATAAAAAATAGGTGTCCGGAAGTGTAGCCCGGAGGTAGAAGGGTTTCCAGAAACCCCAGCACCATATATGTGTGTGTGTGTGTGTGTGTGTGTGTGTGTGTGTGTGTGTGTGTGTGTGTGTTTGTGTGTATTATCAAAACAGGTGTGGTGGCACACACTTGTAATTACATACAGCATTTGGGAGTCTAAGACAGGAGGATCGTGGTTCGCAGACAGCCTCAGCTACTTAGTGAGGTCCTTTGCAACTCAGTGAGACCCTGTTTCAAACTAAAGAATAAAAAATAAGGCTGGAGGTGTTGCTCAGAGGTAGAATGCCCTGGGTTCCATCCCCAATACCACAAATATATATATAATCAGTGCTACTAAATTTTACATTAAAACTCAAAATAAAATATTATTTTAGACTGTACTTTTCAGGAACATACAACAAATTTTAAAACTGAAGCTCTGGGAATTGAACTATCTAGGTTTACATGCCTGTGCTAGTTCCTATCTGTGGCTGTAGCTACTTCTAACTGCACTCCCTCCTCCTTAGTCTGGGTTGGCAATGAATCTTTTTATTAGGAAATACTATCATTGACAGTATCTCTCACAGCAATGAGAGAATGCATGAGGTTGGGGTCTGCAATGACAAGGTCAGAGATTTCTGTTTTACTGCACTAACAAAGTCTGGGCTTATCATTTGTTGTAGGTGTTTTAAGAGCAGCCCTGTGAAACAAAATCTTAAGTGTCGATCATTATTATAGTATTTTATGAGGAGAGAAAAAGTACAAATAGCTTCTTTAAGAACAACAAAAAACAAAATTGAAAGTTAAAGAAATTTTCTAGATTTTAACTGACTTATAACTGGATGATTTACCTATAAGAAATTGAATCAAAACAACTGTGCCTATACCAAGCAACTACCTGCCAGCAGCAGACAGCACACTCATGACTCCCGGCTGGGCGTTTACCTTCTGCCAAGGGATGGCATAACAGAAAAACTACCAAAGACACCATTCTCCCTCCCAAGAAGAACTCAGGCTAATACACATACACGTCAAACTACTATTTTTTTAAATTCTCTCTCACACACTCATATCATCATGAAGAGATACATGTTCTGGTCTTTACTGTAACTGACTGGTCTGTGGTCAATTTCTGCAGAATTTTCTTTCTCTTACTGAAGAGGTAATATTTATCTCTATATAACACTTAGCTGTATTGATTTTATATAATTATAGCATATGATACATCTGACTTCTACTGTTATTTGTAACATCTGATAAATCATATTTCCAAATATTACTTGGCCCTTGAAATCTGCATTAGTCAGTAAATCTATTAGTGTAATAAGGACCAAGAAATTCAAAATCAAGAAAAGAAAAGTCCAGTTGACAATAATATCCAAGTTTCTTGATTGTTTTATTTCCTTTGTCTTTCACTAGATCGTCTTTTCCTTAGTAAATAAAATTTTATGAAACTATCAAATTCCTACCTTGAATAAACAATTTTCTGAGAGCAGATTCTAAAAATAATTTATTCAAAAGGAAAAAAAATCGTGTGTCTTGCTGTTTTTAAAAACTAACAAAGCTGCCGGGCGTGGTGGGGCAGGCTTGAATCCCTGCGCTTGGGAGGCGGAGACAGGAGGATCACGCTGGTTCGGAGCCAGCCTTGCTGGCTTAAGAGACCCTGTTTCCAAATTAAAAAATATAAAATAGGTCTGAGAGTGTAGCCTGGCGGTAGAAGGGCTTCCAGGAACCCCAGTACCACAAATAAATAAATAAATAAATAAATAAATAAATAAATAAATAAATAAATAAATAAATAAAGCTAACAAAGCTGAGCCGTGGCGGCACACACCAGTAATCTCAGTACTTGGGAGGCTAAGACAGAAAGATTGCAGATTTGGGGTCAGCCTCAGCAACTCAGCAAGACCCTATTTCAAAATGAAAAAGAAAACAGGACTGGGGGTGTAGCTCAGAGCTAGAATGCTATGGGTTCAATTCCAGTACACAAAACAAAACAAAATAAAATAAAATAAAATAAAATTCACAAAAGTATGTACTCACAGTGAAGGCATTAGTAAAATAAACTACACAAAAATAAACAGGGTAATATTAAAATAGTATGGCACCCTCTGATAAGGTTAACTGAAGACAAGAGAAAGTATTATTAGTTTATCTTCTACCTTCCTTCACCAAATTTATCTTTTATTTTAAAAACTCACTAATTTTCAAGTCCCAATTACCAACTTATTCTATTGGATAAGATTATAGCGGATGTGCATGTGCACACGCGCGCGCGCGCACACACACACACACACACACACACACACACACACACAACGACAAGTCTAAAAAGTATATTATAAAATTTAATCTGTATATCATTTCTTTATTGTATTTTTCTTTAAAGATACATTTTGTAAAAAAATTCAGTCCAATATTAACAAAAGTTTCTAGAATATATTTAGGATAACCTAATGCTTGCTGATATATTTCTTTTTTGAATATTATTCTACTAAGTGGTACATTTTAAACTGAAGATAAAAAAAATTTGGTAGAAGAAATGTAAGTAAATATAAATGAGATTTAAATGTAAATGACAGATATAGTTTCTGCATTTAGTCTCCATTATACAATTATAAAACTTGTCTACAACAGTGGAGGTTCAGGAAACCAGCTAGCCCACTGGCATACCAAGTAAGATTCTATTATTTAATAGAAAATATAATTTGTTACTTTTACTGTTGAAAATTCCATTCAGTTTAAACACTTTACAAGGTATGAATCCAAACTGAAACAAAAGCAATTCTGAAAAACAAAAAGAGGATATTTTACTAGTGTATTTTCTATTACGTGCTTCTGGCAATGACAATTCTAATATAACTTATCTCAGCCTACTACCATAAATATATACACCAACGTAAGACCACATATCAAGGGGAAGTTTTTAAATCAGTTATAATAAACTTAAGAAAAAAGCACTAAAACAATTTCATTCTGCCATGACAGAAAGCAGCTGCGTGTACCTAGTCTTCCTTTATTACAAGCAACTCCATAGTCATAAGTCAATTACCCAGTCTCCATCGTCCGACCACCTCTGTCTCTGGCAGACCCACCCTAGCATCTTCCTCACAAAGTACAGCAAGTAGGCTTGGCAGCACAAATCACAATCCGGCCAAATAAAAGATATTTAAAAGAAGAGAAATGAAACTTGTATATTTATGCAATAGTTTGTGGACTAAGGATCTCATCTACCCATATCTCTAAACATTATGAAAACTACTTAGTCTTTTAACAGAAACAAAAGTTCTGATAGTCAGGTGAAATTTATAATAAATACACAACACATTAAAGAATAAAAACTTAAAATGCAACCATGCCACATGCTAAATAAATGAATCATATTAAATGCCAAAGAGGCATGCACCAAAAAATATGCTAATTAATACACTTGCAAAAAATAACATTGAAAACTAAAAAATAAACACTTCAGAAATAGTGGGAATTTTAATTTAGTATATTTTAATTAACAAGTCTTCTTAAATATTTTAATTGTAAAAGAACCTTTAAATTATTTTTAAAATGCATGCCTTATGTTAAACTCATAAAAAACATTTGAATGTGGCCTTGTAAATTTATTTATCATTTAAAAATGGTTATCATGATACACATTATGTAGAACTTTCTACTTGGTCTTGTAAGAGCTAATACCACCACCTCATTAACCTTCTGGGGATTTATTGTGTGACCTGGGGCTTGAAGCTAATGGATTTCAGGGCTGGCGCTGACCAGTGACACGGTAACTAAGGAGTTGGCCAATGGTTATGACAGCAAAGCTACACTGCCCATTAATCACCCACATTCGTGCACTAACCCAGTAACTGCTTAAATCTGGCTTATGTTATAGTAAGTACAGATCTGATGATTTTATTTTTCTCCTATCTTTCATTTCATGGTGAGTTTTTTTAGAAAAACAAAACATATTATTCATTTGTGGCTTTTACATGTCTAACCTGTGTTACCTGAAACAATTACCTACACTATTTAATAGACTTCCCTTTCTTTTATGCCTTTGAAGAATAAGACAAAAATTACTACATGTAAAATAAGATTTTTTTTAAGTCTAGGATATTCAAACAATAGTATAACTTAAAAACAGATGTTACTTTTATTCATTAGGTATAAAGATACTCTTGGTTTTTTAAAAAATCATGTAACAGTGTATAATATTATAGATGGAAAGCTTAAACTGAGCTAAAACATCTCTTAGAACAACAGAAATGGTAGATCTATGAATATTGCTACACAGATCCCCAAAAGATATTTACTTTTTAAATAAAATTGCTTAATATCTAGGAAGCAGCAAAGATTTTTCAGGTGATGCATTATCTTTCCCCCATTCAATCATTCCCCAAATAGAAAATCGTTTCAAAGAATGTTAGTCCTGAAAGGACTCTCAGAAACCATCTGCCAGTGGTTCTCAATATGGGATCATACCTCCCCCAGACGCCTGGAAATGCATAATTGTTTTGCACACGATAATAACTGGGAAATGCTACTGGCATTATGGATTCTAAACTTCCTAGAATGCAACTGATGAAAGAATCGTCCAACCTAAATACCAGCAGCACACCCACGGAGACATACTGACTTAATTCTCTACTTTAAAGATGTAGCCAGAGATGATAAACAGCTTAGTCAACTATTCACAGCTTGGTTCAGAACCCAGGTTCTAGTTTCTATATTTCTTCTACTTGATAAATTCTCAATAAAAAAGAGAAAAATAGATAATAACCAGGAACCAATCATTTGTGAGTATATAAAACACTGTTGTGTGTTCTCTAATATGCAGAAGCTAGGGAGTAATTGAGATCCCAGAGGACCTCCAAATAATGGAAAAAGAACCTCAGTGGAGCCAGGGAGGTGGTCTAGGGGAAGGGGAGGAGGAAAGAGTGAGGATCTTTGAAGGAATTACTACCACTGGCTTTATGTACATATGTGAGAACACCAACGTCAATTTCAGTACCTTTGTGAGGAAGAGGGGATGGAGAGGAAGGTGAAGGAAAGCCCAAAGTGCTGTGTCTATGTATACCACAATCAACATAATTTACATTATGTTGTGAGATGATAATGCAGCAATAAAAGTATATTAAAAAAACACTCACTGGTCGTATAATGCTATTTGAAATTCAAGTAAAATTGCAATTAACTTGAATACTACATTTCTTTTCAAATTGTTTTTTTCTCCTAAGAATTAATTTCCCTTTAGACATATTATTTTCAAAACTCCTTCATAGTTAGAAAAGGAAAAGTTAAATGGACTCATCATGGTCACCAGATAAAGCATATTTTGAATAGAAGTATTACATGATTTCAGCTGGTTTCACAATAGCTAGATTATCTCTGGTCAGGTCAGGGTTAATGTCTCCTGTTAACCCTGAAGAAATGTATTGTCATGAAAGAGCAGTGAACTAAAAATCCAAAGGACTTGACACAAATCCTTAACCTATAACTAACTAGTCAGTAAACCCTGGAGACACACACACATACACACACACACACACACACACACACACACACACACACACACACACACATTTTTTTTTTGGCGGTACTAGGGATGGAACTCAGGCACATTCTACTTCCAAGCTACACCCCCAGCCCTACTTTTTATTCTTTATTTTGAAACTGGATCTCACTGAGTTGTAAAAGGCCTTACTAAGTATCTGGAGCTATCCTCAAAACACGAACCTCCTGTTTTAGCCTCCCAAATGCTGGGATTGCAAGCATGCGCCACCATGCCGGGTTCTTGAACACATTTTTACGTTATGCAAAATGAGAAGTTTGCATAACATAAAACTCTCAATCCCATCAAACTCTAAGATTTTATTCTATATTTCTTATTATTGTATGCCAGTAGATTTTTTAGAGGGCTGTGACCTAAACATTTATAAACATATTAAAATAACTAGGGACATGATTAGGGTTGGATTCTTAAAAGGTGAGTACTGACAGATAAACCCTACTGTGAGTAGTTGTCATTCAGTAGTACTTGTGCCTCCTAGTGATACTGTCTACCATCAGCTAAAGAATACGGATCATTTTTCTCTACATCCTCTCAAAAATGAAGGATAATCTTCAGAATAATTCAAAATTAAAGCTATAATTCAAAAAATATTAGCATTAAATATTTTATGCCTATGATATAATTTTAATTTCAAAATTATATTAGAACTGGAGAATTTGTATAATGTACTAATGTGTTAATATATACATGTGCATCCCTCAACATTTTTTAAGTTCTTACAACTTGGTTTTTACGCTTGACCTCATATATACAATCTAAATAATATTTAACCCTTGATTATACAAAATTTCAATTTGTCCATAAACTTATAAGATATTTCAGATTCCTTTTCCTGCACTGAACTATACTTCTTTAAAATGTATTCAAGTTGATTAACAGTAAGAAATAAGGACATAGGGAAATCGATTTTAATCTTTACATTTCTCTGTCTCATACACAAACACACAATTCCTCCAACACCACAGCATGCAACTTAGATTGAACACAAAGTTGTTTGGTCTCTAAATCTAAAAAACAAAACAAAACTTGCATTAATGGCCTTAAAATGAACTTAGGTAAGGCTTCCAAACTATTCAAGAATATATTTTTAACTACTGAGTCGTGGGCTGGGGATGGCTCAGTGGCAGTACATTCATCTACCATGTATAAGACCCTGGGTTTGATTCCGAGCCACAGCGTGCACGCTTTGCAATATTCTCAGGTTTCTCTATATGGCCTTTTTTTTCCCCTACTCATTCAGCCTAAAATAATAGCCTTTGTCACTTCTCACGTATTATGTGTACAGTTATATCAACAATTTTTAAAATGTACTATTTAAACATAATTCATTAAAATTACTTTGTCTTTTCTCAATGGCATAAATTTAATCCTATAGTTAGTTAAGCATGCAATTAAAATGCAATCATATCCACAAAGTCCAGAATTAGATAACAGAAATATTCTGTTGACAATCTAAAATACTAATGCAAAAAATTTCAATGCATTCTATTTCAAACAAGCAAGTTCTATCAAATAGATGCTCTGTTACTTGCAATAAACATCTAACAAACAACCAACACCATAAGATTGTACTATACTATACCAAAACTATCAGGGGCCTCTGCTGATGATACCTCCTCCACATGCTTCACAATGACAACCTCAGGTTTGGGATATCTGCATGCTAAAAATATTTTAAAAGCAAAATTTATTCAAGCAACAAAGTAATGACAATGTGTATAAATATTTTAGTATACTTTTATTGGTGCATTGTAATCATATATCATAATGAAGTTCAGAGTGGTAGGGAAGGTATATGCATACAGTGTTTAATATAGAATGTGCATAAAATTTTAAAATGTATACATAAAAGTTGCTTTTTTTGTTTTTGTTTTTGTTTTTTTGTTTTTGGGGGGGTTGGTGGTACTGGGGATGGAAGCCAGAGTCTTTCTGCCTCCGGGCTATACTCTCAGACCTATTTTAAATTTCATTGGAAACAAGTTCTTACTAAATTGCTGAAAGCCTCACTAAGTAGCTGAGGCTGGCTTCGAACAGGTATGATGCTCTTGTCTCAGCCTCCCAAGCACAGGGATTACAAGCATGTGCCACCATGCCCGGCAAAATGTAGATAAAAAGTTTTGAGTGCCACAAGCTAGTATTTAGGCAGTCTTTGCCTTGCAAAGTAATGTGGGGTTTTTAAAACTGACAGTGCAAGCTTCAACTGTACAAAGTAGCCTTAATAAGGGCTGGGAGTGTAGCTCAGTCGTAGAGCTCCTGCTTAGCATGCATGAGGTCCTGGATTAAGATTCCCAGCACTACCAAATAAATAAATGGAAAATTGTAACTTATTCTGTGAACTTTAAGAATTTCTTTGTCAATTTCATATTTGTGTCAAAACACTAAAATGTCTCTTAGTGACAGGTATAAATGTAAAAGAAAAAAAATCATACTTTTTTTTTTAATTTGGAAACAGGGTCTCCTAAGCCAGCGGAGCACGATCCTCCTGTCTCTGCCTCCCAAGCGCGGGGATTACAAGTGTGCGCCACCACGCCAGGCAAATTTTTAGTTTTAGATACAGTTTAAAACAGAAACAATGGCAATTGAAATGTTTTATTTCTTTGAACTTAATAGAGGAGCCCTGAACAGTGCTAGTCTTCTTCAGATATCTTCTTGTCATAAAACTTAAAACACAGAGCAAGCATCCTTCCTAAACTCTGTGAATCGCCATATTCCTAAATCTAGATAAACACAAACATTGTGTCCTTTGAATCTTCAATGTCATGAAGCATCTCTGAGAGCTCCTTTAATATATGGAAGTTTTCATCAAGGTCACTTCCTCTGGAACATCATCTTTTCATCACAACTCATCACTTTCCTCATTTATATCCATAAATTTGCCTTCTGTGAGCTCCTTTGGCTGCATATCTGAGTGTCAGCAGTTCAATGCCAGCATGGAAATTCTCATAGTCAACTAATTGTTTTATACCCCATATATATTTGAACAGGATTTCACTATAGTATAACCAATTCCATTTTTAAATATAAATGAATGTGTCCCTTAACAGTTCATGTGTTGAAAGTTAGCCCCCATGTGAGGTAATAAGAGAAAGAACACTTAATCGACTATAGTGTCTAGAGGTGGGACCTTTGGGAGGAGATTAGAATTAGGTCACTGGGTAAAACTCCCATGACTGAATACTAGTACCTTTATAGTAACAGAAAGAAAGAAACAGAAAATAGAGATACACACATGCACAACCTATCTCTCACCATATGATACCCTGCACTGCCTCAGGACTCTGCCAGCAAGAAAGTCATCACCAGGTGCGGGCACTTGAACCTCCAGAACTGTGAGCTAAGCAAACCTCTTTTTAAAAAATACAGTATCTCCCAGGTGTGGTGGCGCACACTTGTAATCCCAGCATTCAGGAGTCTGAGACTGGAGGATCCCAGTTGGCATACAGCCTCAGACAGCCTCAGCTACTTAGCGAGGCCCTTCACAACTCAGTGAGACCCTGTTTCAAAAATAAAAGACTAGCCAAGCGTGGTGACGCACGCTTGTAATCCCCAAGCTTGGGAGGCGGAGACAGGAGGATGCAGGTTGAAGCCAGCCTCTCTGGCTTAAGAGACCCTGTTTCCAAATAAAAATATAAAATAGGTATGGGAGTGTAGCCCAGAGATAGAAGGGTTCCATCCCTAGTACCACCAAAAAAATAAATACAAATAAATAAATGACTAAAAAATAGGGCTGGGGATGTAGCTTGGAGGTAGAAAAAAATACAGTATCTAACCTCAAATACCTTGTTATAGCAACACAAAACTAATACAATCATTTTTTATTTCCTTGTTGTACTTTCATCATATTTGGTCAATTCCTTTATTTTTATATTTTGAGACAGAATCTGGCTGTTTTGCCCAGGCTGGTCTCATGTCTCAAACTCCTGTGCTCAAGCAATTCTCCTGCTTTAGCCTCCCCTATACCTGGGACTACTGGCACATATCACCATGCCTAGCCGCCTTCAACTCCCTTTTTTTTTTTTTTTTTTGGTGGTACTGGGGTTCCTGGAAGCCCTTCTACCTCCGGGCTACACTCCCAGACCTATTTTTACATTTTTATTTGGAAACAGGGTCTCCTAAGCCAGGGCGCGCAGCTGGCTTCGAACCTGCACGATCCTCCCGTTTCTGCCTCCCAAGCACGGGGATTACAAGCGTGCGCCACCACGCCCGGCTCAACTCCCTTTTGATTATCCCTTTTTTCCTTTCTTTTCTTTTTATGAAATGGATTTATCACTGGGAGACAAGGAGGAAACAGTTACATGCTTTTCTGTCTTAAGGGAACTGAATAATAGATACACAGTGACCAATCACTAATAGGTTCTAAAAGAAGTGATGGGATTGGGAAAGAGCATAATGCACCTATTTTTATACAGTTGACTGAGAGGCTAATAGCAGTTAGTAAGTGTTTGTATGTTATGTAATTACTCAAAGTTAATAAACTGATATAAAGAAAATTTAAACCATGGTGTTGAAAATTGGTATTATATAACTAAACATGGTTATTGAAATTCATGAACAAGGGAACCATGAAAAGCAGACTGCCTGTAATAACAAAACATGAAATATATAATAAAATGAGCATAAATCTAAAGAAATAGTTCATTAGAATTTATACACATGTTCTAATTAATGGAAAACAAAAGGGAACTTCTCCTTAGAAGTTAAACTTTTTTCCACTCAAATTACTTAAATTTACTATCATTCAACTATCAAAGATGCACTAACATATAATGAAGAAGGAGCAATTATTAAATCTTGTGCTTAAAAATAAAGAAACTTGCCAGGCATGATGATGCATGCTTATAAACGTAGTACTTGGGAGGATCGCAGATTCAAGGCCAGACTCAGCAACCTAGTGAGACCCTCAACAACTTAATAAGATCCTATTTCAAAATAAAAAAGCTGGGAGTGTGGCTCAAAGGTAGAATGCCCCTGGGTTCAATCCCCAGTAAAAAAATAAATAAATAAACGTAGAAACTTTGTCATAAATCAACTATCAAGTAATATTTTAAATGTGTCTTTGCATTTATCACTGAAAAAATTCTTCAAGGTTATTTTTTAAAAACTTGCAGAAATGCCGGGCGTGGTGGCGCACGCTTGTAATCCCCGCGCTTGGGAGGCGGAGACAGGAGGATCGCGCAGGTTCGAAGCCAGCCGTGCTGGCGTAAGAGACCCTGTTTCAAAAATATAAAATAGGTCTGGGAGTGTAGCCCGGAGGAAGAAGGGCTTCCAGGAACCCCAGTACCACCAAAAAAAAAAAAAAAAAAAAATTATAAAAAAAAATTAAAAAAAAAAACTTGCAGAAAGTCTTTCTTGATCTCAAAGGATTATATACTGTTAATAAGAATGTATGAACAGACATGAATTCTGGAAGGAAAACAAGATCTTGTTTTCTAAATACCATTCTATTCTGAAAGGAACAGGGGTCTTTGTAGAAATGGCGATTCCAGGACTGGAGTAGGAAAAGTTCAAAATAAGCCTGAACACCTTGTGGCCACTGTTGCACCCCTGCCTCTTACACAGATACCTAAATTGCTCAATCTTATCTCATGACTTTTGGACTGAATTTTATGGAGTAGAAGGAAACCCTCCCCCTTCACACACATTTAAATTCTGAGGACATGATCAAAGAGTAATAGGATATAGGATACACCAAAAAGACACGGAGCCAGCTTGAAGGGCTTCCCACTAGTCCAATATGGGACAGTTAGAAGATCTAAAATAATAATAATAAACTCCCAATAGAATAGTAATCCATGCATATATCCAATGAAATGAATGAATGATGAAGAATGGGAATATTTAATAGACTCATTACTTAACAAATTATCTACAAATTAGAAAAAGGAAAGTAACTTTATACTGGAAAATTAGAAACCATTGTAGTAAAAAAATTCAAAGTTGACATCAGAGAAAAATTGAAATCATAGTCCAACTGAAAAATAACATAACAATTTCTGTGATATTTCTGCCATTCAACAACAACAAAAAAGACTTCAAGAACTGTTCCAAATGAAAGGAAATTAAAACTCTGTAAAATTCAAATACAATATGTGATTCCTATGTGAATCATTTTGCTCTATAGGAGGATTACTGGCTAACTGGTGAAACTTGAATGACATCCAAATATTAAATGGCAGTAATGGATCCATGTGATATTGTGGTTATACAGGACAACATTCTCTTCCATAAGAAATACGCACCAAAGCGCTCCGGTTGTAGTGAATACTGTGGTGCACAATCCCATCCATACCATCCTGAACTGGCACAAGTCTTGCTATGAGCCAGCTCTCAGCGGTAATTTTTTGGGGGAACTGCCTCGGCTAAAGAATATTTTCTCACTCAAAGCCCTGCACTCTGCCCAAAGTGGTTCAGCTCCAGCACCTTGTTTTCACAAAAGCAGCAGTCCAGTTCTCTCATCCAATTAGAGACAATATAGAAGTCAGCCTCACTCCAGAACTTCTCACAGGGTCAGCTGAGTTTTCTGTTGAGACTGTACCACAACTTTATTTTATGTCTCTGCCCAAACCTGCTTCCATCCTCTCCCTTCCTAAGGTGAGAATTCCAACAGCACTACCCAATAAACATCTTTCACATTAATCCTTGTCTCAGACTGCTTCCTAAGGAACTGAACCTGTGACAGGAATGATGGGGCATCATATCAGACATCTCCTTTCTAATGATTCAGGAGAGGGGGGGAATGTTTATTGTACTATATTTGAAAGTTTTCTGTAAATCTGAGATTATTCCAAAAATTAAACAAATAATAAAACATTGGAAAAGAGCACCAAAAAAAGAAGAGAAAAGGTATGAATGAAGGCACGATTTACTCAAAAAACAGACTTCATTGGAGAGTATATTCTAGATCACAAAGAGAAGTAAAAGATGAACAAAAAGGAATGTAGTCATGCATCAATTAACAGGGATGCTAAGAAAGGCATGGTAGGTGATTTTATTATTGTGTCAGCATCATAAAGTGTACTTTTAAACAAAGAGTTACGAAGTTGCTAGCCACAAAATCTTACAGGACCAACAGGGCATATGCAGTCCATCATGACTGTTTCATGTGGGTGAGGGACTTCAAAAGGTCGCTATAATTAAAGGCTTGGTCCCCAAGGTAGTGCTGTTGGGAGGTGATGCACTCTTGTGATTGAGGCCTTGTAATATGGCCTCAGTTCATGGAGGAAGTGACCTCAAAAGCAGTCACGGGCCCCAATCTCTTTCTGACTCTCTGTTTGGAGGTGCAAGCTCCTACATAGATGGGCCTTCACCATGATATGACTACGCACTATGACATACACTCCCACCACTGCTATCTGCACTATGAGGCGATGCAGCCAAGAGGAGGCCACTAAGCCTGACCTGAGCTGTTTAGGCTTTTAACCTCCAAAAACATGGCTAAACTTTTCTCTTTAAAAATTAGCTACTTTGGGTATTTTGTTATAGTAATGCAAAGCTGACTAATGTAGTCATTGACCAAAACACTGTTGTGGCAAATTATTATACATCTGTTTTTCTCAATCTATAATTACTGTATAGCTATGAAACAGTATTGATAATTCATATCTTTGTAATATCTTTAACAAGCTCCTTTGAGCAGGAAAATACAAGATAATGTATTTTTCTGTTTTACTGGCACACTATAGTTTCACATCATAATATGTGTGGATAATATTAGCAATGGCATACATTCACACAGTACTTGGTGCCCTCCCTCTCCCGCTTCCCACTTGCCTCCTCCCATCAATGAGTGTCCAAGTTAACCATGCTACATTCACACTTATACAAATATGTGAATGTAGCTCCTCCATTAATCAACCTCAGCCTTCTTCCTCCCCTCCCCTTCCTTTCTAGCTTTGCTGAGGTTTCCCCTCCCTTATCTGGAGTCCCTCTGGTATCCCTAATATTCACCAGTTAGGGCATATTAGAGAAAACATATCTCTCTTCTCTTTCTTCTCTTTCTGTGCTTGGCTAATCTCACTTAACATAATGTTCTCCAGGTCTTTCCATCTTCTTGCAAATGACATAATTTTGTTCTTTATAGCTGAATAGAATTCTACTGTGTGTATTTCCCATAATTTTAGAATCCATTCATTTGCTGATGGAGACCTAGATTGGTTCTATAGTTTAGCTATTGTGAATTGTGCTGCTATGAGCATGGGTATGCATGTGTTACTATAGTTCTCTGATTTCAACTCCTTTGGAACGATACCAAGGAGTGGTATAGCCAGATCATATGGTGGATCCATTCCCAGTTTTCTAAGTAATCTCCACACTGATCTCCATAGTGGCTGAACTTCTTTGCACTACCATCAATAGTGTAAAAGAGTTCTTCTTTCCCCACATCCTTGCCAGCATTTGTTATTTGACTTCTTTATGCTTGCCACTCTGATTGGGGTTAGATGGAATCTCAGTGTAGTTTTGATTTGTACCTCCCTGATGGCTAATGATGTTGAACATTTTTTTATGTATCTATAGGCCATTTGTATCTCTTCTTTTGTGAAGTGTCTATTCAATTCAGTGGCCCATTTCTTGATTGGGTTATTTGTCTTGCTACTGTAGAGTCTTTTGAGCTCTTTGTATATTCTAGATATTAGCCCTCTATCAGAGTGGTGGCTTATGAAGATCTCCCATTCTGCATGCTTTCTCTTTAGGCTCTCAATGGTTTCCCTTGATGAGCAGAAACTTTTTAGTTTGATGCCATTTCACTTGCAAATCTATGTCTTTTCATTGGTGAATTAAGTCCTTTGATGTTCAGGTTTATTATTGAAATATGATTTTTGTTTCCTGCCATTTTTTGCTCTATCTTCTGTTAGATATAATGTTTTTCCTTCTTCGGAAAAACATATCAAATTCATCTCTTCTCTGGTTCTGAAATTTGCTTTTTTTCCCCTTCTTTATGGTTTATTTTTTTACGTAATTTCTCTAGTGTTGGCTTTGTATCCATGAATGTTTTGAGATTCTTCTTATCCTGAAACACTTTTGTTTCTCCATCAATTTTGAATAATATCCTTGATGGATATAGCAGTTTTATTTGGAAGTTGTTTTCTTCCAGGGTCTGGATTACATTATACCAGTCTCTCCTGGCTTTCATGACTTGGGTTGGGAAGTCTGGGGTGATTTTTATTGTTTTGCCCCTGTATGTCAACCATTCTTTTGTTCTCACTGCTTTTAAGATTCTCTCCTTAGCCTCTATGTTGGTCATTTTTATTATTACATGGTGTGGGGAGGAGGTTCTTCTTTGATCTTAACAGTGTTCTGTATGTCTCCTGTACATATATGACCCAAGTCTTTTTCCATGTTTGGAAAATTCTTTAAAATTATTTCTCTGAAGAAATTATGAATACCCTTGGTCTGTACCTCTATCCCTTCTTTTTTTTTTTTTTTTTTTTTTGGTGGTACTAGGGGTGGAACCCAGAGGCTTTCTACCTCTGGGCTATACTCCCAGACCTATTTTATATTTTATTTGGAAACAGGGTCTCACTAAGTAGCCGAGGCTGGCTTCGAACTCATGCGATCCTCCTGTCTCAACCTCCCAAGTGCAGGGATTACAAGTGTGCACCACCATGCCCGGCTTCTATCCCTTCTTCAGTGCCTTTTATCCATAAGTTAGGACAGATCGTGTTGTCCTATAGTTGCTGGACGTTTAGGTTTTATTGTTGTAATGTCTTCTGTATGCTGTTGAGTGTGCTTTCAGTTTCAAATGAACTGTCTTCTAACAGTGATATTCTATTTTCCATTCCATCTAATCTTCCAGAATTTCTTTCTATTGTCTTCATTTATTGACTCTTTTCATTTCATTCCAGGCCTCTTTCTCATTCTTTCTTAATGTCTCCATTTCCTCTTTTATTTCCTGTACACTAACTGTGAGGTTTGTTTTGTCATATTGAAGATCAGGATTCGTAATTCTCCTTGCATTTCTTGTAGGTCAGTATTCATAATTTCCCTTATTTCCTCACTGTTTCTAGTTCTCATGTTTTCAGGGTTTTAGGGTTTTTTGGTTTTGCAGTACTGGGGATGGAACCAGGGGCACTGTTCCTCCGAGCTACACCCCCTGCCCTATTTTTTAGTCTTTTCTTAATTTTTGAAACAGTGCCTCACTGAGTTAGAAGAGCCTTGCTAAGTTGCTGAGGCTGTCTGTGAACTGCAATCCTCCAGTCTCCACCTCCCGAATCCTGGGATTACAAACATGAGCCATAACACCTAGCCTCTGGTTTGTTTTCCTGATGTCTTAACATCTTTATTGTGTGTGATTCTGTGGATCTGTCTGATCCAATATTAGCAGTAGGAATTTAGAGGTGTCAGCAGGTTCATGCACGGTTAAGCAGTGCTTTTTTTCAATGGTGAGGGTTGGGTACAGGGGTAGGAACTGGGGTGATGGGTACAGGAGTCGGGTAAAGTAGAGGATATGCTGAAGTAAAAATTTAAGTATAATAAGGTAGTATCTGGTTGAGAATGAGAGAAGATTAGATAGTAGGATTCTTGTAGTTATTACGGAGTATTGAGGTATGTAGATATCAAATAACTTGAATATAAAACAGGGAGATACAATAAAGGGGAAAAAAGTTTTGAGACAAGAGAGTAGAGAGGCTAGAGAGAGGAAGCTTGTAAAAGGAATGGGGGAGAGAGCAAAAACATGCTTAAAGTAACAAAACAAGTTATAAAAACTAATAATTATAAGCCAAAGACAAAAAAAAGAGAAGAACAAAAAGAACTAGCAGAAGTGTGAAACAAAAAAAACAACAGCAGTCCTGCTAATTTACATATATAGGGCATAGGCCCCTATAATATCTGTTTGTCTGTTCACTACAGTAGATTCTGGAGTATATTCCAAAGTATCTCATTTGCTCCGTAACCTATTGTCAGCTTTTGGACCCACTTTATAAGTGTTTGTGCCCCTCTTGCCTCTCACAGTTTTGTGCTCAGGTGTCAGAGCATAGGTGTCACTGTAAATGAGTTCTGTGTAAGTACTGTAAATGAGCTCCATGTAAATTCAGGGCTCTGTGTTTTCCTATCCTGGGCTCTGTACTTTCCAGCCCTGGGCTCTGCACTCTCTAACCCTAGCTCTGTTCTCTCTGGCCCTGTGCTCCACACCCTCCAGCCCTGGGCTCCGCGCCCTCCGGCCCTGGCTCTACACTCTCCGGCCCTGGCTCTGTGCTCTCCATCCTGGCCTCTGCAATCTCAGGCCCTGTGGTTTGCACTTTCAGGCCCTCAGCTCTGTGCTTTCCTGGCATGGGCTCTGCACTTTCCGACCCTGGGCTCTGCACCTTGCAGCCTTGGGTTCTGTGCCTTTCCAGCCCTGGGCCTGCGCCTCTATACCCTCCCCAGAGAAGGGCATCCAGTGTAGTCTTGGAGCAACCCCCTGTGACCCTGAGCAAATACCATGCCCTGAGCACTATGGGCCTTTCCTGTGTCTCTGGAGGTTCTAACTGGACTACCTCTGGAATGGGCCACCAGGTCTTAGCCCACTGAGGTTCCTGCGGCTGCTCTGGGTGGTCATCTGCTGAGTAACATGACGCAGTTACCTTGCTGTCCTGTGGACCGAGTCTCTGGAGGACACAGTGCACTGCTGCGGGTGCTGGCTTCTGATGAGTGCATGCACTTTTAGATTTTTTTCTGCGCCCCTGAAGAGTGGTGATGGTCGCTTAAAACGTTGGATTTCTGCCACCACTTTCTGCACTTCAAGTTCTTGGACTGCTTGTCTGGATTTCTTGGGGTTGCAAAGCTGGAGGCTGGGCCGTAGCTGGCAATCACAGTTCACATCAGTGGCCTGAGATGGTGCCGGCCACCACACCAGGTCAGTGACCCACTCGGGTTCCTTGCAGTGGATCTCGCATTCACAGTACTGGATTTCCTCCCGCCATTGTTCTCTTTGTTGTGTTTTTGTTAAGCTGTTCATAAGTATCTTCCGCTGCTTTGTTGTTGTTTTGTCAAGACGCTGCCTTCTGTGTAGTTGAATTTGAATTTTATCTGTTAGAGCTACTGAGATGTGCTGCGTACCAGTTGCCATTTTGGATCTCTCCAGAATGTTTTATACTGTAAGATTTTTCTCACACGCAAATGTAAAATTCCATCAGTTCACAAAATGTACCATATCTTAATTATTATATGTTTGCCTGTTTCTTTTCTCACCTCAAGCACCCTTTATTACCTACATGATTTCATTTATTTTGCACTTTAAAAAAAAACTTTATATAACCATGCCACTCAAAGAATAGTGTTCTTCTAGATCTGTAGCACTGAAGTCCTTGGGCACTTGTTAAAATGCAAAATCTCGGGCCCCCCTCAAACCTACTTGAACAGAATCTGAATTTCTATAATACTCCTAGATGATGTACAGACATTAAATTTTATGAAACAGAGTTCTACTTTCTAATGAGATACAAAGAGCTACATAGAGCATTATACTATCTTTATAACAAAGTCAAACTCAATTCAGATGCATGACTTATTTCAACCCCATAAGAGAAATGAAGTCAGAGAAAAACAACTGGCCCTTAATCAAAAGTGAGACAGGTGCCTGCAAGAAGAGAAGAGGCATTAAAAACTGCTTTCTTGGGATACATGCAACTGTACACCTTAAGAACAGTACAGCTAACTGGTAGGGGAACAGGTGAAGGCAAAGTGAGGGCTGATGAGACCATATAAAGCCACTAGGACATACTTAAATTGGGGAGTGCATACCTTCTTGCAGGTTTTCAAACCAAATCCCATCAGATACCAAAAAAAAAAAAAGTAAAAAGCATGGTATCGCACACTTGTAATCCCCGCGCTTGGGAGGCAAAGACAGGAGGATCGTGCAGGTTCGAAGCCAGCCTCGCTGGCTTAAGAGACCCTGTTTCCAAATAAAAATATAAAAATAGGTCTGGAAGTATAGCCCTGAGGTAGAAGGGTTTCCAGGAACCCCAGTACCACCACACACACACCAAAAAAAAAGTAAAAGAGAGGGCCCTAAGAAAGTGTTCACTGTGGTAGGTGCTTGGAAGAAATAGCAGCTGCACAATAGGACACTAAATTCTACCTGGTTTCTTTCCTCAATCTCTCCAATGAATCAAAACTCTTAATCTGTGAGAAGAGTCCAAAATGTTGTCACTTAAGCCAGGCAGAGTGAACAACTATCCAGTTTTCCAGGACTGCTTCTGTTTTCACACTGAAAGTTCCATATTCCCCCCAAAAAAATCCCTGTGTGGATACAAAAAGTTCCTTTTTGCTGACAGGTGCAGAGGTTGAGGAAAATGCACAAAACCCAAATAATGGCCTCCAAAATAGGGACTGAAATCAATACCATTTTTAGTATGAAATGGATCTGGCATCGATTATTTCCCTCTCTTACTTGCTATCACTGATATTTTTGTTTTCCTCCTTGACCACTAATGTCAAAAACAATCTGCAGTTACATTATGAAGTATATATTGTTCTATCACCTGTAGTGATGTCACCTGAGTATACAACTTAAGTGCGTGGTAATAATGAGCATTAACAGTCTTTGGTTGCAGACTGTTGCTTTGTATTGAGATGGTGCTGATTTAGCTCTTAGCACTGTGAAAACTGTGACAATGTCTTCTATGAAACACACAACTGGATCTGGGAGGTAAACAACCAAAGCACAACCTACCAATCAGTATTCAGAAAACTATCTGGGATTAGGCATATAGAAAAGAGAATGTGAAAACATATACAGAAGCTGAAAGTTACAAGTCCAGGATTAGACAGGGAAGTATTTCTAAATCAATCAAATGTTTTAGTCTCTTTAAAAGACATATACAGGGCTAAAGGGAAAGATTCTTTTGCTCTCTGAAAGATTAAGAGGAGAAAAAGCATAACAAAACTATTAACATGCACAGGGGAAAAAAATCACAGCACAAAAGCCATACAAAGTATGAGTTTCTCTGAGGGTCAGATCGATGAGGCTGACTTCCCCAAGCGACAGAAAGAAATGGAGGCTCAGATGGGGAGGGACTGGAGGTATCCTGGAGGGTGGTGGCAAGTTGTGGGACAGATAAAAAGGAAGATGCACAACAGAACGAAGGCTGTCTTATTATACAGGTAACGCCTCTTAGGTGATCCCTCTCAGAGCTCCCCTCAGAAAAATAGATGGAGTCTGTTCAGGTTAGGTTCCTAGTCAGGAAACTTAGCTGCCTCTTGCTGGTTAATCTTTCCTAGTTAATTGGTGAGATTTGGGGGTGCTAGACAGTCTCTACTCTGCCTTTCTTTATCTTCTTTGGTTAGCCTCTGTGATATATTATTTTTGTTACTTTTCCTCTCTCTCTCTCTCTCTCTCTCTCTCTCTCTCTCTCTCTCTCTGGGCATCCCTCCTCACCTAATTCTGGTCCTTCTTACTCTTTCCTTCCAACACACACTGGTGGTTTTAGAATTACTTCCTGGAATCTTCTCCTTGCACATCACTCACTCTGCCTGGACCTAGTTACCACCATATGGATAGGATTCCCAAACTTTAATTTTACATTATTCTGAGTCCATATCCAATTAACTAGTGGATATCTTTATATAGTTACCTCACAATCACCCAATACCAAAAGAGCTACAAGTCAAAGCTTACAAAACCTTTCTATGGGTTACATGAGAGATATATAAAAAGTTCATTCAAAACCAGGCTGAGTGGCGCATGCCTGTAATGCCAGTGCTTGGGAGACTGAGGCAGGAGGATTCACAGCCAGCCTCAGCGACTTAGTAAGGTCCTCTGCAGCTTAGTGAGACCCTGTTTCAAAATAAAAAATAAAATAGGGTTAGGAGTGTAGCTCAGAAGTAGAATGATCCTGGGTTCCATCCCCAGTACCACAAAATAAATAAATTTAAAAGTTCATTTTAAAATCTAAAGGAAAAATATAGAAACATATATCTCAAACACGTTTTCTTACTTTTCCAAACTTTTCATACATTAACTTTTTTGCACACTGATCCCTATTTTTAAAGTAACAATCCTTATTTTCTTTTGTATTGAATGTTGTATATTGTGCAAACATACAGAAGACAAAGATGTATTATCTGCACATTTGACTTTTATTGAATACTTGAGGCAGTTTCTTCCCCCAACATTTGTTAAAAATCCCAAGTAAAAGTATCCAGAAAGAAACAGTAAGAATGGAGGCTTCAATAAGCTTGGCATAGTGATGCACGACTGTAATCCCAGTACTGGGAGGCTGAGACAGGAAGATAGAAGGTTCAAAGCAGGCTCAGCAACCCAGTGAGGCTCTTGGCAACCTAGCAAGATGTTCTTATTAAAAAAAAAAAAAAAAATAGAGCTTGGGGTATAGATCCTAGGTAGAATGCCCCTGGGTTCAACCCCCAGCACCGGGGGGGAGGGGGGAAAAAAGGGCTTCAGAGATAGACAAAGTTATCAAAGTTATTAACTTTACCCTCTATCTCAACACAGAGGTTGAAGATCTTGGGCAAACTACTCTTAGCCTCTGTTTCTTAATCTGTAAAATAGAGATAGCTCCGTCTTTGGCACCCAGAAAATATTTAATAATTGGTAAGTCATAGTAGTGAAGATGGCCTCTGTAGCAGCTATACTGATAGCAAGAGTATATCTTCTATAAAATTTAAAAACCAATACAAATCTAGAGGTTGTGTTGCAAAATACCAGGCTGACTTTTAAATTACAAATATTTTTAATAGCACAGTGTGCTAAAGAATCTACCCTAATATTTGGAGAGAAGACAGAAAATCTAAATTAAATCAAGAACATCATTCTAATTTAAATTCCCATAAAACTTTAAGATTCATAAATAGTAATGCCTCGGTCAACTACCTTTTAGGTGCCTAGAACAATGATCATTATCCAGATATTAGTAAAAATACTCATGAGAGAGATCTTCACTGTGTGAGCTGAAGACCAGTCACAATGGGACAGATGCCACTGTTAGTTGAAAAGAGAGGAATGTAATGGCCCTCCAAGTGTTTATCAAGTGAAACCCTACTGAAAAGTGGGGAGTGGTATGGCACGTGTTTTTTTAAAATTATAGAGAACATTAGAAAAAAAAAGAAAATTAAAAACACTATAGAAGAGTAACAAAGCAGAAGGGCATACATTAAAAACAATTACAGACATGGTGGCACACACTTGTAATCCCCGTACTTGAGAGGCTGAGATAGGAGGATTGAGGGTTCCAGGACAACCTCAACAATGTAGTGAGAATCTCAGCAACCGAGCAAGACTCTACTTCAAATAAAAAAACAAAAAGGGCTGGAAGTATAGTTTGGAGATAGAATGCTGCGGTTCAATCCCAAGTACCAATAAATAAATTAATTAATTTAAATAATAAAAACAGAGTTCCAAGAAACAAACCTTACAGCAGAAAAGTTTATCACAACCACAAAGAATGAATGAAAATAGAGCAGAACAGTCTCAGAGCACTGAGTTGGGGGTAGGACCGATTACGCTCAACACATTTCATTATCACTATGATAGAGTCTAAAAAAGCATGCCAACTGAAACAGCAGTGTTCAGGGGGCATTTGGTGTAATGACTAGTATGTCTACAAATAGAAGTATCCCCAGAGAAGACTACTGTATTAAAATACAGTATTTAAGGACTCTCACATCTGGTAGAAGCTAAATTGAGCTCATCCTCATTATACTTTTACTAAGGCAGAGAAAAAGTGCAGTAAGTTCAAATATGTTAATCATCAGAAGCCATACTGCAAAAAAAAAAGCCATCCAAATAAATATTTCAGAGTTTCCCTGAAAAACATTTTGTCTTTAAGAGCCTCTCATTAATCAGATCCTTTGAGAAAATTTTAACACATAATTGTTTTATGTGATTGCTTTCAATTACTTAAAAGTAGACATGAATTTGAGTCAAAGATAAGGCTAGTCTTATATGGTTTTATACTAATTAATTCAGCTGACTTGAGCAAGCTGCTAATAAAATCTGTACCCAAGGATTTAAATCCTTATTTGTTCTTGAGACATACCAAAGGAAACCAGACAGGAGTATAGTTCTGCAAAGTTATCACTACTTATAGAAAAATTGAAACAAGCTCCAAAAATAATAGTTTAATATCAGGTCATCACCAACGTTTAAGATCATTCATTATCTTTTAGTTCCATGTGACCCTCTAGATGATCCTATAAATTACTGACTTTATAATTTTTCAAACTTCTAGATGTAAATGTTTATAAAACTTACTTATCCCAACTAGCACAAAAAATAAACACACATATCTATTGCGGTGGAGAACGCCAAACTAATTATATTGGTAAATTAAACCATGGCAGTGCTTAACTTACCTGGAAGCCATAAGTTTCTAATGTTCAGAATTTAGTCAAAATGAAAAGAGAACACAATCAAGAAAAAGTTACCACGAAGTTCATTTATTAGAGAAATGAGATGTCTGATAAACAGAAAAGAATTATCTGTCTTTATCCAGAGACAATTATATGTAAAATAAAGCAATGAGCTAGAAACAAAGACAATGTACTAACAATAGCAGTTATCACTGGATGACAGGAGAAAAGGAGAGACAAGGCAAAGCAGCTAAAGCAACAAATTACAGCACTTCATAGAAAGCAATGGCTTCAAACAGGGTGAGACGCCCACCCCTTTTCCCCAGGGCTCCAAATCCCAATCTCCTCCAAAGAACACTTAGCTATGTCTGAAGACATTTTTGGCTATCACAACTAAGGTAGCGAAGATGGGAGGGTTCTACACAACCAAGAACTATCTAGTCCACAATGTCAATATTGCTCAAGGTAAGAAAACCTGATATACATCTCAATAACTATAAGGAACCATTGCACTAGCATTGCAGTACAAAAACAAATGTTCAAAATAAAGGCCTTAAGCCTAAATAAATAAATTAATAAATAATACTGATGATTTGCATTAATGAAGATATAATACTGCAGAGCATAGTGGAATACACCTTGTAATCCCAGTACCTAGGAGGCTAAGATGGAAGGATACCAGGTTGGAGGGCAGCTTCAGCAACATAGTGAGTCTCTCAGCGAATTAGCTAGACCATTTCAAAATGAATGTTAAAAAAGGTCTAGAGGTGTAGCTCGGAGGGGGAAACCCCTGGGTTCAACTCCCAGGACAATGTACACATGTGGAGGAACATACACACAAACACCTAAAACAAAACATCCAACGAAAATTATTCTAATGTACTAATAAAATAAACAAACTATAATTTTTAGGCATGATCACCTACAAAAAATTTTTCTAATTTCCCTTCCCTTCAATCTGAACTGCCCTAGTGACTGTTATACCATCCCCAAAGATGTGTAATCCTAATTCCCCAGCCTGTAAATATGTTCCTTTATATGGCAAAAAGAACTCTGCAGGTGTAACTGACAGTTTTGAAAGAGATTATCCTTTATTATTCACTTGGGCACAAAATATAATCACAAGAGTCCTTTATGAAGGAGAAAAAAAGGTCAATGAGAAAGAAGGTAATGCAACAGCTGAAGCAGATTCCTGTGACATGGCCAGGAACCAAGGAATGCTAAAAGCTGGACGAAGCCAGGAACAGATCCTCCCTGGAGCCCAGAAAGACAGAGCCTTGCTGACATTTTGATTCTAGCCCCTTTTGACTCGCTTTGAATTCTGGACTGCCAGAACTTTAAGAGAATAAGTGTTCTGCCACTAAATTTGTGGTGATCTGTTATAGCAGTAATAGGAAATTAATGCAAAGTCGTAGAGCTTCTGCCTAGCTCTGAAAGCCTTGACCTATCATCTAAATGGTACAACCATTTCAGACTATATTGCTGGTGAGGTCACACATATCTTCTTGGATCAAAAGTTCTAGTTAGGCCTAAACATGTGGGTAAACCTATCCTATCCTATCACCAGCCCACCCTGATTCTCTCCCTCTTGCCAAGCCCAGTTGGAGCTATTATTTCTCTTATTTCTCTTTTATCTCAACTACAGTACTAAAATTTGGAATGTAAGATGTTTTATCTTTGAGCAAAAGCTGAGATCATCCTCAATCCATTCCAGAGGCTAACCGATTAATAGAATGGCTTCATTCTCCCATAATCCTAAACAACAAGCTGAGAAAATAAGAACACTGTCGCTAAAGAGCAAAACCTCCTGGGGGCCAGGACTCCATAATAAATCTTACTTATGTTAAATCTTCTAGATATCCAATTTAATATCAGGTTTTTATCTTCCAGCCTTTCATTTTATCAAAAACTGTTAGGCTTATATAGTTAGTTCTCAAAACAAAGTTCCTCATCCTACTTTAAAATAAATAACAAAAAAATAGAGAGCAACTGGATTAAAGTTTAGAATTATATGGCTAATGTATAGATGTAGGTGAATAGCAGAAACAAATTTTAGAAGTACACAATACCATTTATACAGAGAAATAAAAATGCAAGCTAAAATCCATTACTGAAGAAAAATTCTGTGAACTGGTCTATTCACCTCGATACATCTGTTATTCACTATATGTAAAAGTAATCTTTTCAAACCTCTTAAGTGCATATTTAATGAAAATATTCTCTAAGAAGCATCTTTCTTTCCTTCTATTTATTTATTTTTATTTTATTTTATGCTAGTACTAGGAATTGAACCCAGGAACATTCCTTTGAGCTACACCTCCAGTCCTTTTTATTCTTGAAACAAGGCCTCACTATATTGCTGCAACTGACCTCAAACCTGTTATTCTCCTATCTCAGTCTTCCAAGTATTGGGATTCTGGCATACACCACTACACCCAACAGTCAGGTGATTAATCTTCTTAGAAATGGATCCGCCAATCCCAGCTCAAAGCTTGATTGCAACTTCATTAGAGTCTGAGTCAGAAATATCCACCTAAGCTGGCTCCAGAATTCCTGAGCATCAGAAATTGTGAGATAATACATGTTTATTTTAAGGTGCTATGTTTAGAGCTACTTTGTTATACAGCAATGGACAACTACTAACACAATCAGCACTACCATTTTTCAAAACCAAAATGCCATATTTTTAAAGTTTTGTAAAATAACTCAAAATATTACAAAAATTAGAAAAAAATTAATTAGCTTTTTTTTTTTTGGTGGTACTGGGGTTCCTGGAAACCCTTCTACATCTGGGTTACACTCCCAGACCTATTTTTTTATACTTTTTTATTTGGAAACAGGGTCTCTAAGCTATCGAGACTGGCTTTGAACCAGCGCGATCCTCCTGTCTCCACCTCCCAAGTGCGGAGATTGCAAGTGTGTGCCACCACACCCGGCATTAATTAGCTTTTAAACTCTTGTCTAATATTAAAAAGTGTCTATAATAATGTCAGCTTGCCAGTCCTGCTTGTAATAATAAGCCAACAATACACCACGAGCAGAATATGGTCTGCTTATGGGGAAAAAAATCAAGTTGAGCAGGCAAGGTAAGAGTACAACACAAACCTTTCTAAAATTGGAAAGGAAATCAGCTTGTAATTTAAAAAATCACGATATCCTATTTAACTATGATAAGACATCCCACAAAGCCTGCCTTATCTATTACAAATTGACTCTAAAGATATATCTTGTTATAAACCATACCACATGCCTAGTGAAAGAAAAGGGCAAATGTACCGAATTTTAGCAGCAGATTTCCCTAACTACATCAATATATAGATGACTGATTTAGCTATTTAGATTGATATAGAATTTTTGTAATGTATCCACATCAATAGCAAAACATTTCATTTGATCATACAAACAACAAGGACACACAGATTTTCTATCATAAAAAACAGCCCCTTTAACAGTGAGTATTTCACGAAAGAGTGCACTTGGTACACATACATTTAGTATATTAGTTGAGTGTTTAAAAACATCATTCAATAAATACAATGCACCAATAAAAAAAGAAAAAGTACATTATTCAAAAAGCAACAATGAAAAAAATCATGAGTTTTTCATTTGTCCAATGAGGGGGAAAATGTTGATTTCAACGATAAAGTGAGCTGGATGAATTCCTAACACAGCAAAATCCTGTTTGCCTTACATGACTAAAGAATAAGGTAATTTACTAAGTGATGACCCTAGCTATCTCCATACATTCTTTGATATTAAAAACTAAATGAACACCAAGACTGCACTAAAAATTAAAGCACCTCTAAGTGTCACTTAATTCAAAAGGCAATAATTTAGAAATATAAACAAGGACAACTGATTTAAACTTTGAAGTTCTTTGGCTACAAATAGGAAGTATTAGACCACCACATTGTTATCTATATATTTGTCTACTTCTCCCGAATAAAAAATTTTAATTATCAACTTTTTCCTTATAATTTACATAATTAAGTGTAATTGAGGTGAATGGTCTCCACTGACTCAAGTTTTCTGAGTTCATTCCAGGACCCAAAATATTCCAAATATTTAGAACCATGTTACATTTTAAAATATTATCTTCTTTGGAAAATGTAGTCTTCCTACTGTAATACTACTGGCATGTACAAAAAATAATGTATGAGATAAAATTTATCCAGTCATATTATGGGACATGCTTTTCAATAACTGCCATTAAATTATATTCAGAGGGCCCTCCAATCTTGCAACATGTTGATAATGCAGATTTTCCAAGAAATTACCTACAGAACGCAGTATGTTTGCTCAAATAGTCTTGCTTTTGAAGAAAGAGCATAAAAGTTAATGTTCTAGTATGTAACTGTCAATATGTTTTTCAAGGAGCACATTTTCAAATTTGAGTATTTTAAAACCACATATTAGCCGGGCGTGGTGGCACACGCTTGTAATCCCCGCGCTTGGGAGGCAGAGACAGGAGGATCGCAGCCGCGCTGGCTTAGGAGACCCTGTTTCCAAAAATAAAATAGGTCTGGGAGTGTAGCCCGGAGATAGACGGGCTTCCAGGAACCCCAGTACCACCAAAAAAGAAAAAAATAAAAAATAAAAAAAATAAAACCACATATTGTATGCACACATAGACCACAAATATGCTAGTACTCAATTATATTCCCTATAACATCATGATTAACTAATAACTAAACTGATTGGATCTTACATTTTTCTGTAAAAGCATTGGGTAGACAATGTCTGGAATCATTCAATACTTTAAACTGGTCCACAACTTCATGAACCGAGGGAAAAAAGTGGCTAAGAGGTACAATTAATAAAAAGTATTTGAAGTAGTAAAAGCAAGTCCCAAACATCGGCCAAAGATACTCTGAAGTGCCTCCGTCAAATCAAAGTCCCAAATCAATGTGCTCTAAACTTAAGATTATGGAATGTTATATACCTGCCAACTTCAGAAGGAAACCAAGCACACTTAAAGAACTTTCAAACATCAGAATGCAATTACTGTATAAAAGTAATGTGTATATTACCATATTTAAGCGGCAAAAATATCTTAAGACTGAATCAATTTGGGACCCCCTACTCCTTTCAGACTTTTGGTTTTTTGAACTTCTAGCCTTTTCACCTAAACTTAAATTCTGACCTATCACATTCTGCACTTGTTATAAAAATATCCTATTTTAACATGTTCACTTAAAAATAGCTTTGCTTTCAAAGCTTGAATGGAAGGATAGGAGAGGAAGAAAGCTGAGGTTGTTGAATGGAGGAGCTATATACGAACATGTGTAATAGCATAAATACATGATTAACCTGGACACTATCTATGGGGGGGGATGGAGGGGGAAGGGCATGAAGCACAATGTAAATGTACACCACTCTCAATATGTTCCACTTATAAAAATAAAATAAAAATTTAAAAAATAGCTTTGCTTTCATTCTCCCAAATTACTTTTAAGCCAAAGTCTGCTTTTTATTGTAGAGCCACCAATCCCCTCCCTCTCCTAAATACCTTAGTGTTCAAACTGAAGAAACAAAAACTGGCGTTTAACGTGAACCTCTTCGGGCTTCCAAGTATATATCTGCAATTGTTGGCTTGGTCTATTCTTTACATTTTCCAGGAAAAGCTCCTTCGGCTGATTACATTAATGCAACCAGATGCGTGTGGAAAGCAGCAGCTGAGAGCATCCCTGACTCGGGAAGCTACACCCCTTTTGTGGGCCACCCATCTTCATTGGATAATCGTTCAAGAAAGTTTCTTTCTGCCCGTGGTTTGTAGCACTTTCTCGGAGCAGGCAGGGCATGCCACCTGCATGGGTGCAGGTTCGCAAGAAGGCACAGCAAGGACTTAGGGGGCAGGAGGGCTGGGGAGGCGAGGCCCCGGGCGAATCAAAACAAAACCCCAACCGTGTCAGGCGCTTTGGGGGCTGCAGCTCCAGGTTCTGGGGCTGGGGAGGAACCAGCCGGGCTCGGCCCCAGCTGCCTGGCAGGATCCACGCCGGTCCTACCTGCCTCGGGGCCGCACTCGGGGGGGGGGGGCGGAAAGCCCCCTCCGGCCGTCCCAGGCGCGGGGCCAGGGGGCGGGGGTCCAGCGTGCGGGGAGGGTGCGGGCCCGGCTGGCCCCCCACGCGGCCCCCTTACCTTGGGCGATGGCGATGGACTCGAAGCGGTGCAGCTCCTTGAGCAGGCAGCTCCTCTCGGTGGAGTGCAGGCTGTAGATGAAGTCGCGCGCGCCCTGCGCCGTGTTCAGCGCCTCCATGGGCTCCTTCTTGGGGTGCGTGCCCAGCGCCCGCGGGCCGCCGGGGGCCGCCAGCGCCGGCAGCCCCCGCCCGCAGCAGCACCAGGTCGGCAGGCGCGGCGCGGCGGGGCCCGGCCTCAGGCTCCGCAGCAGCGGCAGCAGCCGGGACATGGCGGGCCGCGGAGCGGGGACCCCGCGGAGTCCGGGAGGCGATTTCGGGCGAGGCGGCGCGGAGGCCGGAGCCGGCTCAGCCCGACCCCGCCCCGGGGTCCTGCAGACGGGCGGCCGCGGCGCCCGGCACCATGCACCCGCGGGCCGCGGCGCTCGCCCCGGGCCGTCCCGCAACGCCGCCCCGAGGCCCGCGACCACAGAAACTTTCTCCGAGGCGGCCGGGCCCGGGAGCTCCGGCGAGGGCGGGCGGCGGGCGGCGGCCGGATCTCCAGAGGGATGAGTCAGCCGCGCCGCCCTCCGCGGGCGCCGCCCTCCGCTCCCGCCGGCTTTCCCACCCCTGGCCTCGGCTCGTCCCCGCTCGCCAGGGCTCCGGCGCCCTCAAAGCCGCCGCGCTCCCAGGCCGCCGCCGCGCCGCCACCCCTAGTGGCGGTATTGGGGGTAACAGGGCGGGGCGAGAGGCGGGGCCGGTGGGCGGGGAGTGGCGGGGTGGGGCGGGGCCGCGCAGGCGCAGTGCGAGGCGCGCAGGCCGCGCTCGGGTCCCGGGGAGCCCAGCGCCGTCGCTTCGCTATCCTCACCGCTGCGTGAAGGTGGAGGGAGAAGGGGCGCGCCCTCTCTGCCGGCATCTGATTCCTCCTCTCCTTAAAATCCACTGGAAGGAAGAGGGAAAAAGAGGTTTGGACCCTTCGCTCGGCCCGGCCCAGCACCATCCTAAATTTGGAGCTCTTTCTGAGCGGCGCCCAGCGGGTGGACCCGCTCGCCCTGCGCTGGCCAGGCGGAGCAGCGGGGCGCTTGTGGGGTCACAGCGCCCTGTCCAGGCGTTTGGGGAGTGAAGGGCCGGAGCCGCGCCCTTCTCCGAGTCAGCGCCCACCTCAGCCAGTGCGGAGGTGCCTGCTCTGGGAACGCTCAAGAGAAAGAAAGCAAAACCGGTTCTGCTGTTCCGAGAAAAGGGAGTTAGAGACTAACCTTGAGGGAAAGTACCCTTCTGGGCTGTGATGACGGCCAGCTTGCAGATTGCTCATGCTGGAGCCCATGCAAGAATGTCAGAGACCTGTTCTGGGTAGCAGTGATTTTCCCCTTCTCTGTACCAGGACGATATCCACATGCCCAGGTCCTAGGCATCGTCAAGGCCATGTCGAAGGGTCTCCTCCACGAAGCTTTCCTAAGAGAAAGCTCTTTAGCTCTTCCCAAGAGAAAAATCGCTGCATTATCTGAACCCGTCTAATGACACTTAGCACCCTGTCTTAGAGACAATAAATCCATTAAGACGACTAATCTGCTCAAGTGTAATACAGATCTAAATCCCATCCTTATCACATCTTCTGTTGCTCCTAGCTCAGAGCCTGTGTGCTATAAATACTAAGTGCAATACAGCCAGCGCGCTCTACCTGTGGGTTCTGAACCTATGGATTCAATCAACCTCAGATAAAAAATATTTGAAAAAATGCATCTCACTGAGCATATAGAGACTTTTGTTCTTGTTATTATTTCCTTAACAATACAGCATTACCATTATTTACACAGCATTTACATTGTGTTAGGTATTATAAGTGAACCAGAGATGATCCAAAGAATGTGAGAGAGACCAGTCACTGATATTGTAACCCTCCATTTAAATCTGATGCACACAAAAGTTTAAAAACCATTGCTCTAACTTAAACGTGGAAAGAAAAAAAAATTAATTTCACCTCCATGATATAATAACAAAAATGTGGTTGCCAGGCATGTTTGGTACACGCCTATAGTCCCAGTATTTGGGATGCTGAGACAGGAGGATCAAAACTTCAAGACCAAACTCAGCAACTTAGTAGGACCTTATTTCAAAATAAAAAATATAAAGGGCTGGGAGTGTAGCTTAGAAAAAGAATACCCCTGGGTTCAACCCCTAATACTTTTAAAAAATATGAGAAAAGAGAAAAATGCTGTCTTTGGAATATGCAGATATTTTGAGGTACAGGAATTTCGTCTTTGAACCCAACTGCCCCCCCCCTTGTATTTACTAAAATCCTCTGCAGAGTTATTTCAGTGTCAGGTGCCTGAGATGATCACCTCATCCAATCTATAATATCAAATACCCAAGAGATTCTGATTCATTGGGCTTGGTTTGGGGCCTAGAAAGTGAGGATCAAAAAAACTCTATAAGAACCCATTTCTAACAGTCTCTAGCACAGAAGTTTAGTGTGTGGACTGGAGACAGATTGTTGATAATTTGGTCCCTGGATCAAGCATTGCCTAACTCTGCATCAGTAGTAGATTGTTAACAGTAGTGATCCCAAAGAATTGTACCTACTGTTATCCACCCCTTGTGGAGTCCACTTTATTATTAATTATCAGCCTGGCCATGTGACTTGCTTTGACCAGTAAATGAGACATCACAGACACGATCTGTTAAGCATTTGCTTATTTTGGCTTACTGTGATGTCTTTGCTGTATTATTTAAAAACATATGGTTCTGTTATAAAGCAATAGGAAAAACTAAAGTATAAAATTCATTGTTGAGATATATTACACCTAGAATGAATGGATATGTATTGATTAAAAGGATGAAACAAATGAGACCGCTGTTTTACTTGGAAAGGTTGAAAAAATGAGTGATTTTGTTTGTTTGTTTGTTTGTTTGTTTGGTCGGTCCTGGGAATTGAAGCCAGGGGCATTCCACCCTGAACCATACCCCGAGCAGTATTTTACTTTGAAACAGGATCTCACTAAATTTCTGAGGATCTCGTGAAGTTGATAAGACTGGCCTTGAACCTGTGATGCTCCATCTCAACCTTACAAGTGCCAGGATTACAGGCATGTGCCACCATACCCAGCTACAAACAATCTTTAAATATTAATAAGGTACAAATTACACTACCTCTGGGTTGGCAGCTATGGCATCTGGTGAAACCCACTGTGGGCCCTTTATGGCCCCATGGAATCTCTGTCCATGAAAAGCAAATAAATCCTCAGCAAGCTATGACCAAATATAATTTTTCACCTCTTCAATGGAATAGATTATGTTGGGTTCAGGCCTCTTCCATCTGATGAACATCTCAGAGCACCCGTACCTACTCTCCACTTTAGCTCTTATAACTGCACTTATCTGCAGAGATTAGCCCAGCTGGTTGAAAGTTCAGAGAAGGACAAGACACATGGATACCGAATAAAACAGAATTTAGGCACTATGATCCTCACAGCCTGTCCTAATCTTGTTAATCGACCCTATTTCTTACACGTCTCTGTGTTATATAGGTTGTTGTGAATACTATTCCTGCCCTTTAAACACATTACACCAAAACATAGTGGCTTACGTAGCCAGTTTATTTTGCTCGTGCTTTTGTGACTCAGATATTTGTGGAGGGCTTCCTTGGGTGGTTCTTTATTAAAGTCTCTTTTCTAGTGGCCATCAGATGTTCCCTGTGGCTGCAGTCATTTGACGGTTCACCTAGGCTGGCCATCCAAAGTGGCTCACTCATGTGGCTGGCAGCTGATGTTGGCTGCTGGCTAGCCGGAAGCTCAGGGCACCATCACACAGCCCCTCTAGCCTGGCAAAGTTCTCACCCTGCAGAATGAGCATCTGAAAAGAACCGAGCTCATGGCGTTTCCTTGCGTATCCATGGAAATTATGCAGCATCACTTTCCTTAAATTCTTATGTCTACAAGGCAAGCCACTGAAGCCAGCCCAGATTCAAGGGAAGAGCATATAGTCCATCTCGTGAACAGTGCCAAAGAATCTGAAGGCGTGTTTTAAAATTGTAGTATAGATAATGCAGTTCACGCATCTTTTTTTGTGGTTAGTGGGAAATGGAACTCAGGGGCATTCTATCTCCAAGATATACCCCCAGCCCTATTTTTATCCTTTACTTTGAAACAGGGGCTCACTGAGTTGCAAAGAGCATCATTAAGTAGCTGAGTAGCTGAGGCTGTCCATGACCCACGATCCTCCTGTCTCAGCCTCCCGAATGCCGGGATTACAAGCATGCGCCACCATGCCTGGCTTAATTCAAGCATTTTCATTTGCTCTGTATGCCTAGCTATTCCATGACATAGGTGACAGTCAGTCTGGTGGTATAGTTAGAGGCTGCCATTGCATTAATTTTTCATATGACATTTGTCCTTTTAGAATCTAGCTACCATATAAAGAAGTCTGAGGAATCCTGCTGGAAAGACCACTTGGAGGAGGTGGCCCCTGCTACTTCAGATAACTACCAGATGTGTACAGGAGGTCAGTTTGGCCCATCCATCCATCACCAACCAAGCCAGAAATGACAGCATTGCCAAGTGACTGGACGCATTAGCGCGAGACCCAGACTGCATTTGAATCCTTACACTACCATTTATTATCTTGGGCCAATATATCTACCTTTCCATGGCTACTTATCTGTTTGATAGAGATAAAGACATGTTATTTAGTTACTAATCTATTCAATAGAGAGATGAGCCTCTGCTTTGTAGGGTTATAGCCAAAGAGTTAAAACATGTAAAACATTTCAAATAGCCCCTGAAAATAGTAAGTGCTTAAGAAATATTAGCTATCTCCTCCAGTTGCCATAATCCTTGTTTTCAGGGAGCAGTCTCACTGCTATGATCCAAATACCTGACACACATAAGACTTAGAGGAAGAAAGGTTTCTTTTCTTATGAGACTAGAGATTTTAGTCCCTAGACATAGTCTACTTACTGGAGCAGCCAAGCAGGAGCTGCACGTACAGGTCCTTAGGGCATGCTGGCAGGAAGCAGGGCTACAAGGGGAGAGGGTGGGGGATGTGGATATCCCCCAATGTCACACCCCCAGGGACCCGCCTCTGAGCAAGGCTGCCTCTAGAGCATGAAGTCCGAGGAACATTCCACTTTGCGTGTGTATGTGGTACTGGGGATGGAATTTGGGGTTCTTCCACCTCTGGGCTACAAGCCCAACCCTATTTTATTTATTTTTATTTGGAAAACAGGTTCTCACTAAGTTGCTAAGAGTCTCACCAAGTTGCTGAAGACGGCTTGGAACCTGGGGTCCTCCCGTCTCAGCCTCCCAAGTTCTGGGATTACAGATAGGCACCACCATGCCCAGATGACAGTTTATTTTCAAACCATTAACAGACCTCTCACACCTCCAGGATCATGTGTTTGGACATTAACCTGAGAAATAACTACCCAACTATTAGAGGTGGGACAACTGTATCCTTTTTCCACTTTTCTTCTCTTAACACCTAAATATCCTAAATATGAATAAATGGGGGAGATGGAGGGGAGAGCTGCAGGACATGTACGGTACTGTAAAGAAGTCTAGGAAAGGTTGGTGTAGGTGTGGGTGGCCAAGAGGA